>NC_056501.1:52598979-52616758 GCF_014905685.2 Nematolebias whitei | reverse complement strand
ATATATATATATATATATATATATATATATATATATGATGGGAGCTAAAATTTGATGAACACAAGATTTATGTCAACTCATTGTCTACAACCAGAAAATACAGGAGTCCCAAAAAATTAGAACATCACGAAAAAAGTAATGTGATGGTTTCTAGGCAGGAGACCCATTTGGTGCAGGCAGACAGGCAAGACTCAAGGAATATGAATCAATAATTTATTATTTACAAAATAAAGATGGCTGATGGGGCAGCAAACTTACATAAATCATGGGACAAGACGCAGGATATGATGAGCAGGACAGGCATCACATTGACCAGACAATGAGAGACTCAGGCAAACAGACTTAAATACACACACACTAACGAGACTAACACAGAACACCTGTGAAACATCACAGGTGCAAACATCAGAGGGAAAGCAGACACATATAGAACACTAGAGGGAGACAGAGACCAGGGAAAGCACAACTCCTACAGTACCTCCCCCACAAGGATGTCCCTTGACGTCTCCAAGACCCCCACACCCCCAAAATGTGGGTGGAAGCCAACAGGGAGGAGGGCACTAGGAAAAAAAAAAGACCCAAGGGGAATGAAGAACTGGACAGGGTACAAGAGGGGCAAGGTACAACACATGGAAACAAAAGGAGGTCAGAGTTCAGGTGGGGAACTGTAAGATTGTCCAAAGAGCAGGAACAGGTCAGACAGGCAACCATTCACCAGGCCGGGGCCAGTCAGGCGGGCGACCGAGAGGTTGTCCAACAGGCAGGAACAGGTCGGGCAGAGCAAGAGTGAGGACCTCAGCAGGCGGGTCAGTGGCGAGGAACTCTGCAGCGAGGAGCTCTTCTGCAACTGGATCATCTGGGGCTGGATCTTCGGCGGCAGTATCTTCAGCGGCAGGATCTGGAGCAAGAGCAGAGTCCATCTGGACCCCCTCGGAGCAGGAGAAGTGTGGGGTCCACCACGGGTGCTGCGTGCAGCGTGGGATCCACCATGGGGGCTGTGTGCAGCAACAGGATCTGGAGTAGACATGTCTGGGTCTGTGGGCTCAAGACAGGTTGGTCCTCACACAGCATGGATGATGCAGAGGCTGCAGGAGATGGAAAAATTATGGGGACTGTAGTAGGCATGGGAGCAACCACAGGGGCTGCAGCTGTGAGAACCTCAGGAGCCAGGAGAAGGAACCGAGGAAGCGCCGGGGGTGTAGCTGGAGGCTCAGAGTCTCTAAAAGGACCCCGCAACTTGTCTTCCAGGGACAGAGCAGTGAGAGTCGGGCTGCCTGCTGGGTCTTGGTTTGTTCTGGTCATTCTTTGATGATTTCTAGGCAGGAGACCCATTTGGTGCTGGCAGGCAGGCAAGACTCAAAGAATATAAATCAATAATTTATTATTTACAAAATAAAGATGGCTGACAGGGCAGCAAACTTACATAAATCATGGGACAAGACGCAGGACACGAGGAGCAGGACACGAGGAGCAGGACACGAGGAGCAGGACACGAGGAGCAGGACACGAGCAGCAGGACACGAGGAGCAGGACACGAGGAGCAGGACAGGCATCACAGTGACACAATGACCAGACAATGAGGGACGCAGGCAAACAGACTTAAATACACACACACTAATGAGACTAACACAGAACACCTGTGAAACATCACAGGTGCAAACATCAGAGGGGAAGCAGACACATATAGAACACTAGAGGGAGACAGACCAGGGAAAGCACAATTCCTACAAGTAAAGAAGTAAAGAAAGTGATACTCATGCATGCATTACACATAAAGTGAAATAATTCAAGCCTTTATTTCTTGTATTTTTTTAATTTGCTTACAAATAATGAAAAAATAAATTTGGTGTGTCATCAGTAATGAGAATATTCCACAGCCAGCTTTTGGTACCTTTGGCAGAGTGGTGTTGAGTCCTGCTGGAAAATGAAACCAGCATCTCCATAAAGCTCGTCAGCAGAAGGAAGCATGAAGTATCTAAAATGTCCTGCTAGATGCTGCATGGACTGTGGACTTCAGAAATCACGGTGGACCAACAGCAGCAGAGGACATGGACCCAAACCATTACTGACTGTGGAAACTTCATTCTGGACTTCAAGCAACGTGGATTCTGGACCTCTCCACTCTTCCTCCAGACTCTGGGACCTTGATTTACAAATGACATGAAAACTTTACGTTCATCTGAAAAGAGGATGTTTGACCTCTGAGTCCAGTTATTTGTCTCCTCAGCAGGTAAGACACTTCTGACATCTCTGCTTCAGGAGTGGCTGGACTTGAGGAATAAGACATTTGTAGCTCATGTCCAGGAGTTAGTCAGCTGATCAGGGTGTGACACCAGAACCTCTCCAAAATATTCTAATTTTCTGAGACACATAATTTTTTTTTCATCATTTGTAAGCTAAAATCATCAAAATTATACGAAATAAAGGCTTGGAATATTTTTAATCTATGTGTATTGAAGCTATAATATATGAGTTTCACTTTCTGAAGTGATTCACAATTTTTTAAAAAACTTTTTCAGGATATTTTGCTTTTTTGAGATGCACCTATACAAGAAAGATTACCTCACTCATAGACATTTTTTTTTAGCATAAGACAGATAAACTCCTTCAAATTTCCTCAACTTTTTGTTTGAAATTACGTTTCTTGTTTCAGTTCATGTAGTAATATTAAGTACTTTCACATGTCAGGTTTTAGTTTTTCTGCTGGACTTGTTTAGGATTCAAGGATTTTTTATGATCATATCTGCTCACATTTGCATGTTTATGGTACGAAATACTTTTACTCTAAATCAATTTACTTTTAAAGCATACAAAAATAAAACATGCATGTTTTCTTTCTGCACTGCATTGGAAAAATTAGCTTTTGGTGGTGTTGGGGGGGGGGGGTATGTTGGGATGTTGTGTAATCAAGTGTGTTCTTAAACAAATTGAACCGTGTTCCCCCCGTATGGTTGGTATGAAAGACCACCAAAGTATTGTTAGAATGCAACAGGATATGCTTCCGTGCAGGCCAGGGAGGAAGTGTTTCAGTGCCAGTCGCACAGCAGCCAGCTCCAAAGTGTTGATGTGCCTCGCCCTTTACCACAGAGACCATGTCCCTTGGGTAATCTGTTGCTGCCATGATGCCCCCCATCCTGTGGGGGATGCATCAGTACAAACAACCTCCCTCTGAGATGGTAGAGAGCCCAGTGGGACCCCCTTCACCACCCGCAAACTCCTGTGTCGGTGCACTGCATGAGTTGCATGAGTTGCATGAGTTGGATCCAGCCACAGTGCCCCCTACAGATCCACATCTGTAGGGGGCACAGAGACAACAGCCCCATCGGTACCATCATAGAGGCAGCAATCAGCTTGCTCAACAGGCAGAGGTACACAATGTAGTGGGGTGCACGGTCAGGCAGGAAGGCGGGCAGCATCTGCAGAATCCCACTGACACGCTGTGGCAACGAGTAAACCGCCATGGTGAGGGAGTTCATTATGGTCCCTAGAAACATGATCTCCTGAGACAGAATTAGGTTGCTCTTCTGCAAGTTCAGACGAAGACCTAGAAGGTCTATGTGATCGAGCACCATCTGTGTGTCTATAGCTGCCTGAGTTTTTGTTGGCGCACAGATCAGCCAATCATCAAAGTAGGGCAGGATCTTCAACTCCTTGGCCTGCAGGGGGTACAGGGCTTCTGCCACGCACCAGGTGAACAATTCAATTCAATTCAGTTTATTTATATAGCGCCAAATCACAACAAAGTGTTCTCAGGGCAGTTTACAGGAACAATCACATACATAGAGAAGCCACACAGGGAGACAGAGAAAGACAGAAAGGAAGAACTCTGAATTTAAAATACTTACCCTGTAATGCAAAGCAGATAAACTGCCAATTGTGCTGTGCAATCGATACATGAAAGTCTGCATCCTTCAATTCAACCAAGGTGAACCAGTTGCCTGAGGAGACTACCTGAAGTGCATCCCGATGTTAAACATGTGGAAAGGGATAGTCTTTTGAAAACACATTAAGACCTCTCAGGTCCAAAATTGGGCATAGTGCACCAGTCTTTTTTGGGTGTAGTGAACTAGGCCTCCGACAACAATCTGTCTCTGAAGACCTTCAGGGGACAGGAACTGCTATTTCATTGATTTGAATCCAGAAATACAAATTATCTTATCAAGCGACTATTTAATTGTATCCTGAATTAATCAATTGAAAGAACACTCTTATTTTTTACATTATCATTACTATTTTAGAATATCTTGATAATCAAAGTGTGTTTAGTTCATACCATTTCTAAATATTGAAGTGAACCACTCAATTTAAATCAACTGTGAAACAGTATTAATGATTTTTAAACCTCCTTAGACTTAGAAATCAAGTTAAATGTCTTTACAAAGTAATTGTACATTTTGATCTTCTGTCTGAATGAGGAGTAGTGATGTTGGTCGAAAGTCAGAGACAGTCAGAAAGCAAGTTATTAGAATGAAGTGTCTTGTTTTTAAACCTAGCAGACAGTACATAACTTCAACTGGCATCTGCGTTTGTCTCACTTCGCCATAACATTCCTCTGTCTGTACTAACCATTCGTAAACATTCCTGCTGTCTTTTTGACTCCTAATAACCCTCTGACATCACTGAAACACCGCCCCTGCTGGTTGTTTCAACCAATCAGGAAGTACCGATTGACCGGAAGTGAGTACTCTTTAAAAAGTCAACACTTCCTGGAACTATTCAGGCTTCCTTGAGTCTTCTGGAGTCTTCTGGAGTCTTCCTAGAGTCTTTCTCAGTCTTCCTGCAGTTTTCCTGAGTCTTTCTTGGGACTATGGAGTCTTCCTGAGAGTTCCTAAGGAACTTTCAGATTTAATCAATAGCTGATGGATTTGACCGTGAGACGAGGGTCCGTCCATCCCAGCGGAGTTACAGCGCCTCGCTGTGAACTCACCCGGGCATAACGCCCTACAACTTCGAAGGAAGCTTGTTCTGTTGAATGGAGTAAACCACACGACTTCTGACGATGACCAGCCACCCTGACCGGAGACGCTGTAAAGGTAGCGTGCATAGGGACATCTAGACCAGAGCTAGCGTGCATAGGGACATCTAGACCAGAGCTGATCCATCATCTGCAAAGGTAAAGAGACGTCACGAGTTGTCACGCATTAAGTGGACCGGGGATTTGAGCTGGTGTTGAAAGAAGCGTGCTAATTCTGGTCAACAAACATGCATCTTCCTTCATCCATCTTCCTTTAACTTCTCAATTCCTTCCTTTAAACTTTTCTATTTTGCCAGTAATCTAGATGCCTCAATCAGTAATGTTCTGTTGTCTTGTTAGTAAAGCGTGCCAAGTTTTTATTAATCAGAAACAGATCAGCAAATCAATGTGTACATTTTTTGATGTTAAATTTTGATTCTATTAAATAAATGACCACATTTATTCTGATGGGTCAAAGATAAAATGGCGTCTCATGTCACTAATTAAACAATCCTCACAGTTATCTCGGTCACATGACAATAATTTAACTTGTAAAAGAAAATAATCCGTTGTAATTAACAATTAATATTCTTGGTGCTTGAACTAGCTTTAAGAATAATTAATTAGTAGTGAAGCTAACAGCAAAGCTGTCCCTACATCACTACATATTTGGTGGCCCATACGGGGATTATGAGATATAATTATGTGTGACCCGAGACCTGTGTAATTGTAAAATAACTCGTCATGTTAGCATAAAAATGTCCGAGTTTTGACCTTGGAACAGACATGATTTATGGCTGTGGTGTTCAGAAAGCTGCAGAATTGCGTCAATGTGTTCATTTTAAAGCTGAAATTATCAACCTGTTGGTGTAACTAAGCTGTAAGCAGGGGGAATAACGCATTCATTCTGTTTGAAACTCTAGCATGGACCGGGGGTTCTGAGTGTTCGACCCGGTTCTGTTTACTGGACTCGAACAGTCATGTTTTAAATGGTGATACGTTGTCTGAAGCTGAGCGCAGACTCAGAGCTGCTACGATGCTGATTAGTTACGTTTCACAGTAAATTGTACAATTTTGTGAAGCTTTAATGGGCGATTATTTGACCGGACTGTTGATGCTAACTTCTAGCTTAAGGCGAGTACACACGAGCTGTGATTGGTCGACAACAGCTGTTTGGGACGTTCTGATTCGCTGAGAAGCTAGTGACGTAACGCCGTGTACATCCACTCACTATGGTGTCAGTACGAAAAGCCCATCCCCGATGTTCACGTGTCTGTGAAGTCACGTGACCCCGGAAATGAAGCTCATTTTAACGGAGTCTTCCTTTGTGTTTAAAAAAGCTGAATAAAGCTTGGCTTATAACAGTACTGTTGATGGAACCCAGAGCTAAAATAGTGTATGACACTCACTGCTCACTTAAATACCATACCATACCATACCAATTTATTTATATAGCACTTAAAACAGCAACAAGGCCAACCAAAGTGCTGTACAAAAGAACACAAACATGCACAGCAGACAGGAAAACATAAAATAGAAATACAGATACAAATAGCAGCAGAAGCTAACTAAAATGGCCAACAGAGTAGAGAACAGACCGGACCAAAACAAATCACACCGTGTTAAAGGCAAGCGAATAGAAGTGGGTCTTCAAGCGAGACTTAAAGACTGAGAGTGTGGGAGCCTGCCGGACACTCAGTGGCAACTCATTCCACAGTCGTGGACCTGCAACAGAGAAAGCCCTGTCACCTCTGAGCTTACGACGGGTTTCTGGGACTGAGAGAAGCATCTGGTCTGCTGACCTCAGAGAGCGCGGTGGGACATATGGCTGCAGAAGATCAGTGAGATAGGATGGGGCGGAACTGTTCAGTGATTTAAAAACATACATGAGAATTTTGAAATGGATCCGAAGGTGAATGGGTAGCCAGTGCAGGGAGGCCAAAACTGGCGTGATGTGCTCTCTATAGCCTGTACCAGTTAAAAATCGGGCTGCAGCATTTTGGACCAGTTGTAGACGAGCAATGGAGGACTGACTGATTCCAAACAGAAGTGAATTGCAGTAATCAAGCCTAGATGTTATGAAGGCGTGGATCACTGTCTCAAGGTTCTTTTTGTTGAGTATAGGCTTCAGCTTAGAGAGCCGTCTCAGCTGAAAAAAACAGGATTTGACCATCATGTTTACGTGACTGTTGAGTTTTAAGGACGGGTCCATTATCACCCCCAGATTAGTCACCTTTTGTTTCTCTAGCGGGGCTAGAGAGAATAGGTCAATGTCATAGTTCATGAGTGAGCCACTGGGATGGAACAGCATGACTTCAGACTTCTTCTCATTGAAGCTTAAGAAGTTTAAAGCCATCCAGTCCCGGATGTCAGCCAGGCAGTCAAGAAGAGGCTGAATAGAGCGTGTGCCTCTGTGCCTCAGGGGGAAGTAAATTTGGCAATCATCGGCATAGAAATGAAAGGGTATGTCGTGTTTGCGGAAGATAGCACCTAGTGGCAGCAGGTATAAAGAAAAGAGAAGGGGACCGAGGATGGACCCCTGCGGTACCCCCCACTGGAGTGCGGTCGATGCCGAACTGAAATCTTTGATATTGACACAGAAGGTTCTGTCAGAGAGGTAGGACCCAAACCATTTAAGGGCTGACCCTGTGATGCCCACCCACTGCTCCAGTCTAGAAATGAGGATATTGTGGTCGATGGTGTCAAAAGCAGATGTAAGGTCCAATAGGACAAGCAGCACAGAATCACCTGCGTCTGTGGATATGAAAATGTCATTAAAAACCTTCAGTAGAGCAGTTTCAGTGCTATGGAGAGATTTGAAGCCAGATTGGAATAACTCAAGGATAGCGTGATCCCCCAAAAACTGTTTCAACTGAGACTCCACAATTTTTTCCAGTAGTTTAGAGGTGAATGGGAGTCTGGAGACAGGCCGGAAGTTGGACATGACTGAGGGGTCAAGGTTAGGTTTTTTCAGGAGGGGCTGGACAGCAGCATGTTTAAAAGTCTTTGGCACCACACCTGAGGATAAACTGCTATTCAGAATAGTGAGGATTAAAGGACCCAGGGTAGGAAAAACTTCCTTTAGTAGTCGAGGGGGGACCACATCAAAGGGGGAACCAGATGGTTTCATGCTGCACATTACCTGCTCCAGAGAGGACAGAGAGATGGGCTCAAAGTGGTCAAACACAGCCACACACTGAGATGGGATGGACAGATCATGAGCTGGTGGAGAAATGAGTGCCCGGGTGTTTGCCACTTTTTCTAAAAAGAAATGGAGGAAGTTCTCACACAGCTCAGTTGAGGCTTCCAGAGGTGAAGGCTCACTGAGGTGTAAAACTGAGTTCAGGGTGGAGAAAAGAACTCGGGGGTTGTGGGAGTTGGAGACAATTAAATCAGAAAAGAATTTACATTTGGCAGCTTTAACGGTTTTCTGATAGTGACGCCAACTCTCCCTTAACATTTGAAAAGACACCTGGAGCCTGTCCTTTCTCCACTTTCGTTCAGCTTTGCGACACTGCCGCCTAACGGCTCGCGTGACGTCATTCAGCCAAGGCTCTGATTTAAGTTTTGTTTTTCTGGTCTTAAGGGGAGCAACACGGTCCAGAACATCTAAACAGGCAGAGTTGAACTGAGAGGTTAGCTCCTCAGTGGTAAGAGACACCGAGAGCTGTTCGATCCTCTCAGAGTTAAAACCTTCATTAAAACGAGCAGCAGTGAAACGGTTAATGGAACGCGTACGTGCAGGAACGCACGTCTTAGCAGTATGACAAGGGGGGGTGAAGTCAAACAATACAGGCATGTGATCTGAAAAAACATTGTCACCGATTTTCAAATTAGAGACAGAGACATCGCGTGTTAAAACGAGGTCCAGCGTGTGACCATGTTCTTGGGTGGGGCCGCTCACCTGCTGAGCTAAGCCAAAAGAGTCCAATAAATCCAGAAAGTCCTTCACTAAGGGCTTCTCCTGACAACACACATGCAAATTAAAGTCACCAATAAACAAAAAGTGAGTGTATCTCTGAGTGATATCAGCCAAAAAGTCAGAGAATTCATTTATGAAGTCCTTAGAACGAGGTGGGCGGTAGATGAGCGCACACAGGACTGGAGGAGAGTGTCCGAGTTCAAAGGCGCTCAGCTCGAAGCTGGCGCGGGACACCGGGATGGACAACTGTTTACAGGCAAAGTTTGCTTTAAAAACTGTTAATAATCCCCCCCCCGCGCCGACCTGATGGCCGCGGGGCATTGCAACATACACAGTCCGGAGGAAGTAGTTCCACCAGGGCGCTGGACTCACCATCAGAAATCCAAGATTCTGTGACGAACAGAAAATCCAACTCCTCATCTTTAAAAAAGTCATTGAGGATAAACGTCTTGTTGGAAACAGACCTTGCGTTGATTAAACACATCCTGATATTGTCCAACACAGGCACAGCCGTGGAGGGAGACGCGCGCGCCAGCGGGCGCAGGTTATGAAGAACAGCTCCTCCTGGTCTGCTGGTGTGGCGCACAGGTAAACAACTCCAGGTGTTTCCATGGACTGAGCGCGCGGGCAGCTGGCCAGCAGCCGGGCCCCGGGAGCACCACGGGTCAGAGAGGAGATGATCAGATCCAGAGCGAGTCCTGTTAGAATAATCCACTCTTTGCCTCAGTTTCACCAAAATCCCTGCACGCTTCCCACGACGTCTGCGACGTTTCCTCCATGGAGAAAGGCCAGGGTCACGCAGAAGGAACGCAGGAATCTCAGATAGGACCGGTGGGGGAGAGTGATGGCCGCTGTTCAAAAACTCCGCGGGAATTTCAGCAAAAGTACGGAGCTCCAAAAGTGCCCGACGATCATACTGAAAATATGACTCGGCACACTGCACAAACCATTGTAAAAATAACAAAACTAAAATACAAGCAGAGAGCGAGAGACGGGCAGCCCTACACACCGGCGCCATCTTGGAATATCTGGTGGATAAATACAAACATTTATCTGTTAAAAAACACTAAGATTGCGACAATTTAACCAGATAGGTTTTGCTGAACAGTGGATAACCATGGCAGATTTAACAGAAGCTGATGTGGCTCCATGTGATAAACAGGACTGGCTTGAGACAGCCCTAAAGATGCTAACAGAATCCTTATATCCATATGGTGAACAGGTGGACAGCATGACCTCAACAGAGTTATTGGACGAACTGAAGGAAGTTGCAGACGGTGTAACTTCCACAGCCAAAACGAAACAAGCTATGAACAACTAGCTAAAATAGCACTCTTGCTAAAAAGCTAAATTTTACCTTGAGGCCAACAGGGCAGAAGCCCTTGATAAAAGGTTGAAACACGAGACAGAGGACCACGTGGCAACACGTGTGGAGTATCTAAAACTCATGGCACAGTTTAAATTTGATAAAGAGACCTGGGAGGATAAATTGAAACGTGATGAAGAGCTCTCACAAGCTCAGCTGTTGTTACAAGCAAACTCATATGAGGAAAAACTACGTGAAGGAGGGATTAAGTTCGAAGCACTGTGTTCAGACAATGATGTTCTGCAACAATGGTTGCAGCTCACATCACAATCTCTGGATGAGTGCAGATTGGAAAAAGCGGTGTTAGTCCAACAAGGTGTGCGTTTACAAAGTGAGTGTCATACATCACGTGAACGCTTAACTGCCTGTGAGGCAAAACTTGCCGTAGCCACAAATAAAATCTCTGACGAGGGGCAAGGATGTCTGGAACTCAAAGACGAACTGGGTCAGAGTCCAGTTCACCCACCACCACCTCAGAAGGATTTTGCTGTACCTCCTACACATAATCCCCTTCGGCCACATCCACATGAGTCTGGTGAATCACCTCCACGTGATTATTTTGTTCCAAGAACACCAATTCCTCAGCCTCCGCTCTCAATAGTGGAATTACATAAAATAGCGAAGTGTGTCCAATGCTTTGAGCCGGGGCCGTTGAGTTCGTCCGACACTAATGCCTATCTGAACGACCTTGACTTCCAACTAAGAAGCTATCACAACGCTACAGTTGAGGATAAAGTAGGTTTAATCAGGCTCACTTCAGCCAGGACGGTGTTTTCCTTCACAGAGTGTCAACCTGATGCCACAAGAAAGGATTACTGCCTGTTATGTGCTACTCTTGTGAAAGAGTATACCCCTTGCGTGGGACCTGGCAGATATCCAGTCGCCGACAAGGTCATGCAAGGTAAGAATGAGCACCCAAGGGCATATTATTCCAGAATTTTGCAGGCTTATTTTGGTTACAGGAACGAAACTGGCATGGAGGAGGAGGAAGCGTTTGTTTGTTTTGAGCAAAAATCTCCACCCTGACATAAGGATGTCAGTGCAAATGATGGCTAATTTCAAAGCGAAAACCATCAGTGAGATGAAAAGTTGTGCTGTGAATGTCTTTGAAGCCCGTTCACCGGCCAAATCACCCATTGAGGTGTTCCCAGGTGAGAGGATTCCTGCCCAGTCATTAGAATTGGAAGGGACGAGAGCTTCAGCTCCCCCTCCCAAAAAAGGCGAGAGGAAACGAGGTTTCCCAGCAGCCAAACCACAACAGGTGAGTGCCCCCTGGTCCAGACAAGATCCTAAATGTTTGCCCAAGAAACCAGAGGATGAACGAATGTACCAGAAGGGGGGCGCATGCCCTAAGGGTAAAAAGTATGGCACCAAAGGTGACCCATACAACCAGGGATCCCACTGGGAACCCCAGAGGAGGGGACCTGCTCCCCCTCCACGTCGGCCTGAACAGCCTGAGACGAAAAAGAAACAACAGCGGGTCCAGAAAGAGAGCCCCAGACCTCTGAGCTCGGACGAGACAGAGAGTGTGCGTCGGTTCTTGGAAATGTTGAAAGGTGTTGCCACGGACCATCAACCTGACGCGTTGTGTGGCAATATCATTGCTGATAAGTCAGAGCACACAAACAACACCGTTACTGCTGTCATAGACAATCACCATGACGTTGTTGTTGTAAACTCTGACAGGCCCTCACCAGAAAAAGGGGGGGTACAATCACACGTCACCGATGGTGACCCGTCACAAACTGAAACCTCAGAAACAGCAACAGCTGTGCTAACGGTTCAGATAAATCAGGGTGACACAAACAACAACGTTGCCGCTGTCACTGACAGCCACCAGGACCTTGTTGTTACAAACAATGAGAGCCCCTCAACACACAGTGAGCGGGTGATCTCATACATCAATGACAGAGGCCCGTCAAAAACCGAACTCTCAGGAGCAGCAGCGACTGCACCTATGGTTCGGACAAACCAGGATTACACAGGTAAAGGTAAACGTAAGAAAAAACGTTTGCCAAAACCTACAAGGTTCCTGTGTAACCTGATCAGAAAGGGGGTCGCTAAAAAAGCTTACCTGTCGATCACACTTGAAGGGGTCCTCACACATGAAGCCCAACTGGATGGTGGAGCCGACATAACTATTATGTCAGCCAAATTGTTCGAGGAGCTCAGGACCGCCGCTAACGGTGTTCACAGGGAAATACCTCTCATAGAACGTGCTATAGAACTACAGGGCCTCGCAGAGATGAGGACAACCCTAACAGCTATAGCTATGGTTCATATGCAGGTTGGCGAGATGACACTATACCACCCGGTACATGTGTCTACGGTTGACTCATTCCCATTTTTCATCGGCCAGGATTTTATAAATCGCTTTGAGGCGATTATAGATTATGGTGAACAGACAATGTGGGCCAGAGTGAGCAAACCCCTGCCAATACTCATGCCTCCTGAGACAGTCACAGACTGCCCAACAGTAGGCACCGCAGAAGGCACCGAGCACCTCACAGCAGAGAACACAATCCCGGTAAGTAAGCCTTCAAAAGCATGTGAAACCGAAGAGACCCAACCGGTGGACCCAACTCTGACTGAACAAGAAAGCCTCCTCTGCAAGCTGAGACAGACGGAGCCCACCAGATACTACCTACCATTGGTGGTTAAAGGTGTAGGGATCCAAGGATCCCACACCGAAGATGCTGTACTGTCGCTGTGGACAGATAAATCAGCTATTAACCAAGCTTTCTATGAAACATTGGTTAAGAAACATTTGGGTTCAGTTCTGATCGAGAAAGCTTTCCGCTTTCCATTGTATCCCAACAGTTCGAGTGATGACTGCGAAAGGAGTCATTAACCTGAAACTGATCTGGAACCAACGGGAACTGGTACACCTATTCCTCGTGGTCCAAGACTTACCACATGCAACCTACATAGGCTCTGACACTTTGGTAAGATTAGGTGTCCGAGTGGACACCAGCCACAATGTGCTGTGGTCACTAAAACCAGCCAAAAAGGATCCTCCTGTGCTAGACACAGCAAACTTTACGGCTGGACAGACCATTCCAGAGGTCTGCCAGGTTGCTAGCAACCAAAACACCTTAGTACCACCTCAGGTAACAAACCTAATGGTAAATTCAAAAAGCGTTCAATACAAAAACAACTGGACTTTATTTGTAACAGAAGACGTTTCGCTCCTCATCCGAGGAGCTTTCTCAATTCAAAGAGCAGAGAGTGAGAGATACAGGTTATAAGGCTGAGTGAGATAAGACACACACACACATAAGACACACACACACACACACACACATATATGTAGATTGGCAGTTCACACCTAAAAACCTAAACAGTAGGTCTTTGTTCCTCTAATTCACAGTCGAGGCCCCTCTGTTCCCATCAGGTGTGAAAACCGGCTGGGGATCTGTTTTAAAGTTGCATTATATGTTTTTGAAAGTGGAAATCTGAGGCCTCCTCCTCTGTTAAGAGACGGCTTTTCTCTTTTTACATAAATTGCTTCCTTCACCCCCCTCTCAAACCATCTGTGTTCTCGGTCCAAAATGTGCACATTTTGGTCCTCAAAAGAGTGTCCCTTATCTGTGAGGTGGAAGTGAACTGCGGAATTTTGTCCAGAGGAGGTGGCTCTCCTATGTTGAGTCATGCGTCTGTGAAGAGGCTGTTTAGTTTCTCCAATGTAGAGGTCTGGACAGTCCTCGCTGCACTGGACTGCATACACTACACCACTCTGTTTGTGTATGGGTGTTTTGTCCTTAGGGTAACCAACCCACACAGACCAGTATCTTCTGTTTGACTCCCACCATCCACTGGAACACAAACTCTCTGTCATCAGAACATTACAACATCGGGCCGAATGCGTCCCCATAAAGACAGAAGGGAAGGAAAAGGAACTGAAACACGTTCAAGAAGCTCTTCAAACATGTGGATATCCTAACTGGGCTTTTGTCAAGTCAGCGAGGAAATCTACAAAACACACCAATAAACAAAAAAAGGAGAACAACTGACGTAAAAACATTGTCATCCCTTATGTTGCTGGAGTATCAGAGAAATTCAGAAGGATCTTCAACAAACACAAGATCCCAGTACATTTCAAACCCAGCAGGACTCTCAGACAGAGGCTGGTCCACCCTAAGGACAAAACACCCATACACAAACAGAGTGGTGTAGTGTATGCGGTCCAGTGCAGCGAGGACTGTCCAGACCTCTACATTGGAGAAACTAAACAGCCTCTTCATAGACGCATGACTCAACACAGGAGAGCCGCCTCCTCTGGACAAAATTCCGCAGTTCACCTCCACCTCACAGATAAGGGACACTCTTTTGAGGTCCAAAATGTGCACATTTTGGACCGAGAACACAGATGGTTTGAGAGGGGGGTGAAGGAAGCAATTTATGTAAAAAGAGAAAAGCCGTCTCTTAACAGAGGAGGAGGCCTCAGATTTCCACTTTCAAAAACATATAATGCAACTTTAAAACAGATCCCCAGCCGGTTTTCACACCTGATGGGAACAGAGGGGCCTCGACTGTGAATTAGAGGAACAAAGACCTACTGTTTAGGTTTTTAGGTGTGAACTGCCAATCTACATATATGTGTGTGTGTGTGTGTGTCTTATGTGTGTGTGTGTCTTATCTCACTCAGCCTTATAACCTGTATCTCTCACTCTCTGCTCTTTGAATTGAGAAAGCTCCTCGGATGAGGAGCGAAACGTCTTCTGTTACAAATAAAGTCCAGTTGTTTTTGTATTGAACGCTTTTTGAATTCATCATGTCCTGGATGACTGAGAATCTTCACCAGCATAAACCTAATGGTACAAGTCCACATCGTGGCGGGACAAGCTATTAGCCTTAAACAGGCGTACTTTCAACCATCTCCTAGGTTTTTCAAACTAGGATTGTCCATTGAGGCCGCAAGCCAAGTGAGCCTCGACTCCAGAACCACATCTGTTGCTGTGTGCAACACAGGCACAGAGGAGGTACTGATCCCGAGAAACACAAGGCTAGGATGGTTGATCTCCACAGATTTTCATGATTTTGAATTTGGCATTCCATTTCTGGGAGGACTCCCAGACAACCTGGTATTGAGTCTAGAGACTGGTCCAGTTTGGTTCACGAAACCAACACAGGCCATAGCTCTCTTCTCAACCAATGATGTCGATAAAGGACCTCAAACCTATAGTGTCCTACCTATAGACAGGTCTAACGACACAGAAGGGGACTCACTGGAGCTCCCCAAACATCAAGAACCCTTAACAATCTCTTCACAGATTGAACAGGTGGTCGCCCAAGCCGACGCCCTGACGATTGATGAAGAAACGTATAAACGCCGCCAATTTCTCCTGAAATATGAGAAGTCATTCTCGACTGAGTCAATGGATTGTGGGTTGACCTCGCTCCACACAGTGAGCATCCCAACTCCGCCAAACTCACCGCCTACATTTGTCAGACAATACAAAATTCCCCTGGCAGCACATCAACCTGTCAAGGAAATCATTGATGACCTTTTAGAAAAAGGCATAATCAGACATGGTAATAGCACCTACTCTGCGCCTTTATGGCCAGTTTTGAAACCAAATGGTAAGTGGAGACTTACCATAGACTACAGAAAGCTAAACAAACAAGTTCCTTTATCTAGGTGGCCAATGACCCTAATCCAACAGGAACTGCCCAAGGTCACCGATGGTAAGTACTTTTCCACCCTCGACGTCACCTCTGGTTTTTGGACCATTCCTGTGCGCGCCGAGGACCAACACAAACTAGCTTTCACTTTTGGTAGCCGACAATACACCTTCACCAGGTGCCCCTTTGGCCATGCTAACTCACCAGCTGAGTTCAACATCTTTTTGAACAAAGCATGTCCAGACGCCCATGACCGTGGGACACTGATCTACGTGGACGATGTCCTTTTGAGGCAGCCAACACTGGACTTACACTTGGCTGAGATCGACCACGTTCTGAATCAACTGACTATTGCTGGTGCTAAAATCTCACTGTCAAAATGCCAATGGTGCAGGACCAAGGTGGACTACGTTGGCCTACTAGTAGGTCCAGACGGAGTACAACCACAGTTGACTCGCACCCAAGGCCTAGACAATCTCAAAGTCCCCACCAATCTCAGAGAACTACAAAGTTTTCTGGGTGTGTGTAACTACTCACGCCAATTCATAGAGAACTATGCAGACCTTGCGAAACCACTGACTGAACTCTTAAAGAAAGACGTCCCATTTGTCTGGACTGATAACCAACAGCAGGCAATGAACACTCTCAGGGACAGACTCAAGTCAGCCCTATGTCTAGTCTATCCAGACTACAACAAAGAGTTTCACCTGGAAGTGGGCTTCTCAGCTCACTGCATGAGTGCAGGCCTGTACCAGATGCACGACAAAGACAAGTGTGTGGTGGCCTACACCAGTAAGACAATGGCAGTGTAGTGAACTAAGCCTCAGGTCAAATCTGGCCCTGAGGGCCTTCCTGGGACAAGAACTGTTATCTCATTGATTTGAGTCCAGAAACACAAAATTAAGTTCATCCAGAGACTTTCTAAGTGTGTCCTGCACTGATCAATTGAAAGAACACTCTCTTTTTTATTATCATTACTATTTTACAAATGTCTTGATAATCAAAAGTGTGTTTAGTTCAAACCATTTTAAATGTTGAAGTGAACTACTTATTTTAAATCAACTGTGAAACAGTATAAATGATTTTCAATCCTCATTCAAAGTAGAAATCTAGTTAATGTCTGTTACAGAGTAATTATGCATTTTCTTGATCTTCTGTCTGAAATGAGCAGGTTGTAAGTTGGTCAAAAGTCAAGTTTCGGTCAACTACATGTTTACTGGAAAGAAATGTCATGTTTAACTTTTTCCAGACAGATAGAAGTAGAACTGGCACCTGTGGAATATAAATAATTGTTCTAAACTTAAAAAAAAACTCTTAATAAAAGAAAACCAGAGACATTTCTCTTTTAGCTCAAAACGGAGCGCGAGGTTTATTCTTTCTGCAGAAAGGAGTTGCTGCCTGCATGAAGTCAGAACACAACACAGCACACTGGATTCTTAAAGAGACAGTACATATTATTTATACATGTTTCGTGCGTCACAATAAAATTCTATCATAATGGGAGGATAAGTTCCTCAGGTTGACACTATACACAAGTTCTTGTTATCAGTACGAGATGATGTTATTCTTCTTGTTGAAGCCGTGTTCTGTAACAAGTCTTCTGTCCATGTGACTAGAACATTCTGAAAAACATTGTGGAGCTGGTATTTTTTAATTAGATTTGTAACAGTCTTTTTTCATGAGCTAGAACATTCTGAAAAAGAAAAACATTTTGATACGAAAAGCGTAAAGTTCTGTATCTTTGCCTCTTCTGCGGGTGGTGGAATACAAGGACGTTTGCAGGAGCAGAGGACAAAAGTTCACATTTACAAGAGTTTACCAGAGTTCACATACACACACCAACTTTGAAAGTCTGCAGAATGAGCATGGATTAAATAATATTTAAACAATACATGTTAGTTTATTAATTTTT
>NC_056501.1:52559084-52583979 GCF_014905685.2 Nematolebias whitei | reverse complement strand
ACAGCAAACCTTAAGGCTGGGCAGACCATTCCAGAGGCCTGCCAGGTTGCTAGCAACCAAACCACCACAGTACCACCTCAGGTGATTAACCTAATGGTACGAATCCACATCATAGCTGGACAAGCTATTAGCCATAAACAGGCATATTTTCAACCTTCTCCAACATTTTTCAACTTGGGACTGTCCGTGGAAGCCACGAACCAAGTGAGCCTTGACTCTAGGACCACATCTGTTGCTGTGTGTAACACAGGCACGGATGAGGTGATGATCCCAAAAAACACTATGCTAGGATGGGTGATTTCCACTGATTTTCATGATTTTGAACTAGGCATTCCATTTCTGGGAGGACTCCCAGATAACCTGGTACCGAGTCAAGAAGCTGGGCCAGTATGGTTCACAAAACCAACACAGGCCATAGCTCTTTTCTCAACCGATGATGTCGACCAAGGGCCTCAAACCTATGGTGTCTTACCCATAGACAGGTCCGACGACTCAGAAAGGGATTCGTTGGAGCTCCCCAAAGAGCAAGAACCCTTATCAGTCTCATCACAGATAGATCAGGTGGTCGCCCAAGCCGACACTCTGACATCTGATGAAGAAAGGGACAAACTTCGCCAAGTTCTTTTAAAATATGAAAAGTCATTTTCAACGGACCCAGACATCATCCAACTTCAGAAGTTGGATCCTGAAATTAACTCGATGATACTGTTTCTGACTGACCCAGACAAATACACCCCATCGAAAGGCGAACTGGATTCCAATCCAGACCTTCAAGTCCTCTTTCAGCTGCGCAAACAGTTAAAACTACTCAAGGACAGCCTAACTTTAGCTCATGGAGCGACGTCCTCACCCGTGTTCGCGGTCTCCCATGACCAAAGGGGGGTGACGCCAGTTAGGGTAATGTTACCAGACGCGATAACGTGATCAAATCTGACATTCAGAGTGAGTGGCGCACCGAAACGTCGATTTCTAGTTGCTTAAGTCACTACTTTTGTCAATGTTGAAACGTTGTTTTACTGGTTGCTTAGTCACTGTTTTTGTCGATGTTGAGACATCGTTTAATTGGTTTTTGGTATTGTTTCTGAACACCCCAAGCAAGAATGAGTTTTGTGTGTAGTTAAGTTAGAGACTAAGAGGCCTTTAACTATGCCAACATGCAGTTCATTTGTTAGAATCTAATCTTTGCGGAGTCAATGTAGATTAATGCTACCTTAAGTACCATAATCTACATTGGTCTCACAACGCTTAAGCCGAACCTACTCGAACAATTCTATTCGGGGGGATAGCTAATTCTTTTTGATGAGTCTCGCCATAGACTCCAAAAACATTTATGGGGAAACCAAACACCCAATCTCAAGTCGTTCGTCTAAAAGACAACAGACAATTGAACCAAACTATATTTTACCATGTAAAGCTAACTTAAACCAAGTTAGGAATGGAAAAATAGTTTGGAACACCCTTCTATAGGTATAAATCCCTATAACTACCCTTTTCAGCATGTTCCACCCCTTAACTGGTAGCTGTTCCCAATCATAATAGCTTACACACCAGGTGCATATAGGTTAAGGCCTTATGTAAAATCCCCTTCATAAGCCCACCTTAAACCACATAATTGCATGACACATTGAACCAGAACGGCGCCGAGGACGTCGCCCAGAGACGACCTTCGCTGGAGGAGACCTGCAATCCTGACGTTGGTCTCCACTCTTCATCCAGTGGCCGCATCTTCAGTTCAATCCAAGGGAACCCCTTCTCTATGCTGATCAATCAACACCTCCATTCGTTGTGGATTTACCGTTGTGGATTATATGACTTTTTCCAATGGATTACAGACTCTGTTTCCAAGGGGTTAAAGCATTGCTACAATGGAATTACCAACAACATTATGGAATTACCATCAACACAATGGAATTACCAAAAACATTGTGGGATTACCTTCTTTGACTTTTGTTTTCCTTGCTGGATTACATCAAGCTCAAGGACATTCGAAGGCGTAAATTCATGTTGGAATTCATCCCCATGGACAGGCGATGATTTCCAAAGGGGGGACTGTAGTGAACTAAGCCTCAGGTCAAATCTGGCCCTGAGGGCCTTCCTGGGACAAGAACTGTTATCTCATTGATTTGAGTCCAGAAACACAAAATTAAGTTCATCCAGAGACTTTCTAAGTGTGTCCTGCACTGATCAATTGAAAGAACACTCTCTTTTTTATTATCATTACTATTTTACAAATGTCTTGATAATCAAAAGTGTGTTTAGTTCAAACCATTTTAAATGTTGAAGTGAACTACTTATTTTAAATCAACTGTGAAACAGTATAAATGATTTTCAATCCTCATTCAAAGTAGAAATCTAGTTAATGTCTGTTACAGAGTAATTATGCATTTTCTTGATCTTCTGTCTGAAATGAGCAGGTTGTAAGTTGGTCAAAAGTCAAGTTTCGGTCAACTACATGTTTACTGGAAAGAAATGTCATGTTTAACTTTTTCAGACAGATAGAATTAGAACTGGCACCTAAAAGTCTTGGTTTCTTCAAAACATCTTCCGTCTGTTCTTAAACAACTTAATCTTTTTCCTTGACTTTTAATAACCTCTTACATCACTAAAACCACACCCCTGTTGGGTCTATCGACCAATCAGGAAGTTCTCAGAGGAACCGGAAGTGACCTCTTTAAAAGGTTCAACACTTCCTAGTTCCAGAGAGAATGCTGAGAGTTAGTTCTGAGAGCAGCAGAGTTCAGAATGCTGGAATGCAGAATGCTGGAGAACAACGGCAACTAAGCTGAACAACGTTCCAGGGAGGACCTCGAACGAGAAGTCCCTGAACGAGAGAAGTCCAGAGGAACTATGAAGAAGTCTGTTCTGGGATAATCTCACGACTCCTGAGGTTTTAGCTGTTCTTACGGAGATGCTGAAAGAGTTGATAGGAAACTCTACACCGACGCCGAAAACTATCATCTGCAAAGGTAAAGAGTCGATCTCAACCAAAGTGTACCGTGGGTTAAGCTGATTTCCAAAGGAGCGTGTTGTCGTTCTGGTCTACAGACCTACATCTTATACAGACACATACATCTTCACCCATCTCTCTCCATTTAAACTCCTCCATTTCCCATCTTTAAAACTCTTCTATCTGCCAGTAATTAATCCAGATATTTTCAGAAATGTCTGCTGTAAAGCTTAACCAAGATACCATGGCCGTATGGTTTCTGATTGTAAAGCTAATTAATTAAGCTGTTATTGTAATCAATTTGCCAAATTAATGTAAATGTTTGATGTTAAACTTTGATTCTGTTAATAAATGACCGCATTCATTTTGATGGGTCAAAGAAAATTAACGTCTCACGTTACATTTAATCATTCAATGCACGATAGAACTCAGTCCAGAAAAATGAAAGAATCTGTTTAATTTATGGATAATATCTCACAGATATATGTTCATTTACAGCAGGCCCCGAATTAAAGTTCTCAGACTGTGAGAAAGCTCTACTGACCACTTTGTGGGCAGTTAAACACTTCTCCAGTTACATCGGTGGACAAAAAAATCATTGTTGAAACACAACAGCAGCCAGTAACTTTCCTGAATAGCCAATGCATCAGAGATGGTGTGGTGACAAACTCACAGGTAGCCACGTGGCTCATGGCACTTCAAAGTTTTGACCTAGACATCCGCTACGGACAAAACAAGAAGTCACATTTGGGCACCGACCTGGCATTCTGCCAGGAAGGTACACAAGATGTACCAGCCACCCAACCGCCAGCGGCGGAAAAACCCTCAGTAAATGAGAACCCAAATCACTACTACTTTGATGACAATATCTGCAAAGATATGACAACACTGTACGTGGATGGATGTTCATTCCACCACGAACAAACCTACAAATCAGGTGTTGGAGGGATTCTCTTCCAAGATCAACAAGAGGTCACTTTTAGCTATAAATTGGGCTCTCAGACTTCTCAGTATGCTGAGATAGCAAGAATCCTAATAGCTCTCCAGATGGCAGTAGAACGCTCCATCCAAACGCTAGTCATCTGCACGGACTCTAATTGCGCTCGACTTAGTTTCTTGTGTCATCTCGCTCTGTGGAAACAGAACGGCTTTCTCGCAAGCAACAAGAAAGTGGTCAAACACAAAGAGCTTTTCATGGCATGTGATCACTTGGTGACATCACATGACCTACAGGTCTACTGGAAAAAGGTTCCAGGACATTCTAGAGTCCTAGGCCATGACAAGCGGTATAATGACCTTGCAGACTTCCTAGCCAAGGATGGAGCCGTGGACGGCCCTCAGTGGTCCTTTGACCCCTCCTGGCTGCTCGCAACTCTGTCAGTACAACCTACAGCCGAGGTAATGGCAGTCACACGTGCACAGGCTGTAGCCAAGCCAGCTGACAACACAGTCTCTGTACAGCCCATGCTGACTGACCCAGACATCCTCCAATTTCAGAAGTCGGATCCTGCGATAAACTCGATAATGCTGTACTTGACTGACCCAGAGAAAAACACTCCGTCCGAAGCCGAACTGGATTCCAATCCAGACCTTAAAGTCCTCTTTCAGCTGCACAAACAGCTAAAACTAATCAAGGGCATCCTAACTTTTGCTCATGGACCGACATCCTCACCCGTGTTTGTGGTCCCCCATGACCACAGGGGGGTGATGTTAGTTCATGCGCATGACCTCCCATCAGCAGGACACAAGGGAGATAACGCCACGCTGAAAGCATTAAAACAAGTTGCTTATTGGCCTGGAATGAAAAAGGATGTCAAGAACTACATAAAAGGGTGCTTGGTCTGTGGCCAGTTTCAGCCATCCAGACCACTCCACAGAGTACCACTGCAAAGTAGAGGCATTGCATTCCCATGGTCGGACCTCCAGATCGACTGGGTTGGACCACTTCCTAAGAGTACTGGAGGAAATAAATAATATCTCACGGTAACTTGCGCATTTACCAAATGGGTAGAATGTCTACCAGCTCCTAACGACATAGCACAAACAACGGCTGTGTTACTAATGAATCATGTATTTTCAAGTTTTGGACTTACCCTCAGGGTGAACTCAGACCAAGGTACACACTTCACAGCTGAAGTGATGAAAGAACTGTGGAAGATGCTAGGCATCAAAGTCAACTTCCATGTTGGCTACCACCCACAGGCCTCAGGCCAAGTGGAGAGAGCAAACAGAACTGTGGTAAGTATTTTGAAGAAATACGTAGCCGCAAACCACAAGGACTGGGACGTGAAACTCCCTCTGGTCCTCGTGGCTATAAGGGCCACTCCACACATATCGACTGGCATCTCTCCCTTCGAGATGATGACGGGTCGACAAATGACTCTCCCTTTACACCTGTTGTACCAACCAGGCGATGCCGCCATGGCAACAGCCTACACCACACAACAATACATGAAAGACTTGGAAGAACACCTTAAAAACACCTTTGCGTTTGCCCAGAAAAACCTGGAAAAATCCGCTGAAGGACGAAAGGCGTACTATGACCAAAAGGCCTCTCACAAGGAACTCCAAGTGGGAGATAGGGTCTGGTACTACACGTTCGCCCCCACAACCGAGAAAAGAGAGTCCGGGACCGGAACTCTCACCCGCGAACTGATGCCCAGGTGGACTGGACCCAAACCGGATAACAGACAAACTGTCTCTAGTTGTCTATCAGATCAAAATCAGCAAAGGCCAAAAAGAGCCAATGGTTAAATGGGTACATCGAAACCAGGTTAAACTACACAAGGCTTTCTATAACTCCACAGGAGACGAAGATCTCACAAACTCAGACCTAGTGGGAAAAAAGGTCGTCCAAGCAGAAACTAAATAAGTTTAAGCTTAATTAAGTGTTAAGATAACAACTCAGCCGCGATAACGTAATGGAATCTGACAATCAGAATGTGTTGCAGTGAAACGTTGTTTTCTAGTTGCTTAATCACTACTTTTGTCGATGTTGAAACGTTGTTTTTCTGGATGCTTGATCACTACTTTTGTCGATGTTGAGACATCATTTATTTGGTTTTTGTATTGTTTCTGAACACCCCCAGCAAGAATGAATTTTGTGTGTACTTTAGTTAGAGACTATGAGGACTTTAACTATGCCAACATGCAGTTAATTTGTTAAACTTCAACCTTTGAGGAGTCAATGTAGATTAATGCTAATTGGTCTCATAACGCTCAAGCCGAACCTACTCGAACAATCCTATTCAGGGGGGAGGGGGGGGGGCTAGCTAATCCTTCAGTTGAGTCTCGCCATAGACTCCAAAAACATTTAGGGGGAAACCAAAAACCAAACCTCAAGTCGTTCATCTAAAGGGACAACAGACAATTGAACCAAACTATATTTTGCCATGTAAATCTAACTTAAACCAAGTTAGGAATGGAAAAATAGTTTGGAATGCCCTTCTATAGGTATTAATCCATATACATAAATTTTTCGGCATGACCCACTCTTTACCTGGTACCTGTAGCTGATCTAAACCATGATAGATTACACACCAGGTGCATATAGGTTAAGGTCTTATGTAAAATCCCACTCATAAGCCCAACTAAAACCACATAAATGCATAACACATAGAACCAGAATGGCACCCACTGGGAACCACCAGCAACAACCTTCCCTGAAGGGACCAACAACTCCAACATGGGTCTCCAAACTCCATCCAGTGGTCGCCTCTGCGGTTCAATCGAGGGAACCCCTCCGCATGCTGATCAATCAACACCTCCAATCGTTGTGGATTTATCGTTGTGGATTATATGACTTTTTCCATTGGATTACAGACTTTGTTTCCAAGGGGTTAAAGCATTGCTACAATGGAATTACTAACAACATAATGGAATTACTAACAACATTGTGGAATTACCTAAACCGCTGTGGGATTACCTTCTTTGACTTTTGTTTTCCTCTTGCTGGATTACATCAAGATCAAGGACATTCAGAGGCGTAAGTTCATGTTGGAATTCATCCCCATGGGCAGGCGAAGATTTCCAAAGGGGGGACTGTAGTGAACTAGGCCTCCGACAACAATCTGTCTCTGAAGACCTTCGGGGGACCGGAACTGCTATTTCATTGATTTGATTCCAGAAATACAAATTATCTCATCAAGAGACTATTTAATTGTATCCTGAATTAATCAATTGAAAGAACACTCTTATTTTTTACATTATCATTACTATTTTAGAATATCTTGATAATCAAAGTGTGTTTAGTTCATACCATTTCTAAATGTTGAAGTGAACCACTCATTTTAAATAAACTGTGAAACAGTATTAATGATTTTAAACCTCCTTAGACTTAGAAATCAAGTTAAATGTCTATTTACAAAGTAATTGTACATTTTGATCTTCTGTCTGAATGAGGAGTAGTGATGTCAGTCGAAAGTCAGAGACAGTCAGAAAGCAAATTATTAGAACGAAGTGTCTTGTTTTTAAACCTAGCAGACAGTAAATAACTTCAGCTGGCATCTGCGTTTGTCTTACTTCGCCATAACATTCCTCTGTCTGTACTAACCGTTCGTAAACATTCCTGCTGTCTTTTTGACTCCTAATAACTCCTACAAGAACCTTGCAGATGTTGGATGCTGTCTATCATGGTGCACTAAGATTCATAACTGGCTGTGATTATCGTACCCACCACTGCACACTGGTTTCACTGGTTAACTGGACATCATTAACTTCACGCAGACTCTCTCACTAGTACATTTTCATCTTTAAATCACTTCTTGGTCTGTTGCCTTCATACATCTCCTCCTATATGTCTCTGCGTGAGTGCAGCTACGGAGTGCGCTCTCAGGACATTATTACATGCAGTGTTCCCTCAATGAGGACTGAACTAGGCAAAAGGGCCTTCTCCTATTCCGCTCCTGTTTCCTAGAACATCTTACAAAAATATTTTAAGCTCTCGACCTTGACCTCTCTAAGTGTCTTTAAGAATCTGTTGGACACCTGGCAGGGACCAATGCTGACATGTTCCTGTTTTTAGTTTTCTACATTTGTCTTGGAATCTAGCTGGTTTTTTTTTGTTTTGTTACCTTTTCCTTTTAGCCATCCTATTTGTTAAAAAAAAAAAAAAACTGTAGTATGCTTTTTTATAACTGTTTTCTGTTGTTGCTGTTGTCCATTGTTGTCATCTTTCTTTGTTGAAATCAGGTCTCTCTTGTAAATGAGTCCTCGAGGCTCAATGGGATTTACCTGTATAAATAAAGGTTGATTGAATAACCCTCTGACATCACTGAAACACTGCCCCTGCTAGTTGTTTCAACCAATCAGGAAGTACCGATTGACCGGAAGTGAGTTCTCTTTAAAAAGTCAACACTTCCTGGAACTATTCAGGCTTCCTTGAGTCTTCTGGAGTCTTCCTAGAGTCTTTCTCAGTCTTCCTGCAGTTTTCCTGAGTCTTTCTTGGGACTATGGAGTCTTCCTGAGAGTTCCTAAGGAACTTTCAGATTTAATCAATAGCTAATGGATTTGACCGTGAGACGAGGGTCTGTCCATCCCAGCGGAGTTATAGTGCCTCGCTGTGAACTCACCCGGGCGTAGCGCCCTACAACTTCGAAGGAAGCTTGTTCTGTTGAACGGAGTAAACCACACGACTTCTGACGATGACCAGCCACCCTGACCGGAGACGCTGTAAAGGTAGCGTGCATAGGGACATCTAGACCGGAGCTGATCCATCATCTGCACAGGTAAAGATACGTCACGAGTTGTCACGCACTAAGTGGACCGGGGGTTTGAGCTGGTGTTGAAAGAAGCGTGCTAATTCTGGTCAACAAACATACATCTTCCTTCATCCATCTTCCTTTAACTTCTCCATTCCTTCCTTTAAACTTTTCTATTTTGCCAGTAAGCTAGATGCCTCAATCAGTAATGTTCTGTTGTCTTGTTAGTAAAGCGTGCCAAGTTTTTATTAATCAGAAACAGATCAGCAAATCAATGTGTACATGTTTTGATGTTAAATTTTGATTCTGTTAAATAAATGGCCGCATTTATTCTGATGGGTCAAAGATAAAATGGCATCTCATGTCACTGGTTAAACAATCCTCACAGTTATCTTGGTCACATGACAATAATTTAACTCGAAAAAGAAAATAATCCGTTGTAATTAACAATTAATATTCTTGGTGCTTGAACTAGCTTTAAGAATAATTAATTAGTAGTTTACAGCTTACAACAAAGCTGTCCCTACATCACTACATGGTACTAAATAATATTTTGAGTAAAAGTCCCGTGGATCCCGTAGAGGGTCGACAGGCACTATAGCGTCCTTGGCCAGCAAGGTATCTATTTCATGGCTCATTACTTGAGCTTTCACCTGTTCGCAAATGACTGTCATTCTGACCTGACCAGGAATGGGAAGGTGGCGGCAGAACTGTAGGACATAGCCCGAGATAGTGTTGACACAACCCACAAATCGGGCACGAGAGTGGCCCAGTGACTGAGCTGAACCGGGGTAAAATGTCCTCCCGCCTACTCCCAGATGTCATTTCCGAGCCCCCTGCTTTTAAGAGGGCAGGAGGGATGCCGGGAGGACCAGCTGTGTTGAAGAGGAATGGGAGCCTGACTTTCTGGGCAGAGCCCATTGGCTATGAGCAGGCCCTGCAGCAGGCTGTGGCTGCCCCGTGGAGGGTGTAGGTAGAGCCAGATAAGTATGCGAGGAGGACGCAGAGACACCCCCAGCAGGATGCTGCCAGTGTCTGAAATGAAGGCTGGCCACTTGCTGTCTGGTACTGGTGGCCTGGGTCAAGCGTTCCAAGGCTACAAGTGCAGCAGAACCAAAAAACTCCCCAGGAACCACAGGAAGACTCATCAGGGTCCTTCTACAGAGTTCAGTCAGGGGAGACTGCATCAGCCAAACCTGGCAACGTGCCTGGAAGAGGGTAGACAACACACGGCCAATCTCCCTTGAAAAAAGAGCAATTGCTGAAGGGAAGCGTCCAACAACCCTTGAGTAGGCGCATAAAATGTCAAGCCCTCAATGGAGGTCGAGAGACATGGTAACAAATGCAACAGCGAGTTACCGAGTTGCCCTAATCAATTTCCCGTGTCATAAGCTCGACAGAGCAGGTCATCTGTGACACGGCACTGAGGACGAGGACACCTGGAATTAGTTCTCAAAGCCCTATCCGGAGCCACAATCAAGGACGCTATGGTGGGTTTGACAGAAGACATATGGCCCAAGCCAAACTTGGGCACATCCTGCATGGCTGCCAGGGCCCTACCATCTGTGGTCAGTTGTGAGAGAGCCTTAGTATCCGCCCAGCAGGCATGCACCTCCTTTATGTATTCGACAGAAGGGGGAACCATAAAGGACGACGTATAGGTAGGATGTCGAAAGAAAGCAATGAAAAAAGCGGGTTGGCTCTGTGGAACATCCAGCTGTAACCAGGCAAGATCGGTTCTCAAAGCACCCACTATGGAATCATCCTCCTCTGAGTGAGAGCAGGAGGAGGTGTGTGACCTGGCAGTTGACACACACGAGCCAGGCTCAAGCTGCTCTTGAAAATCAGTTCCAGATGCTGCCAGGGAGATAGCATCCTCTTCAACAGCAGAGGCCCCCGAGCCCATGTTCTGTCCTGGGTCAGGGTCCCCAGTAGGGTTGGGCGTTGTTTGAATTTGAGTGATTCCGGTTCCGATTCTTTGTTTCGATTCTGGTTCCTATTGATTCTCAATTCCGATTCTTTTTAGAGGCAGGATTTAAAAAAAGACCTGTCAATTCAATTCAATTCAGTTTATTTATACTGTATAGCGCCAAGTCACAAAGGAAGTCGTCTCAGGGCATTGAACAGAAACAATCATATATAAAAATAATAAGTTAACACTATTTATCTTATGAGCAGACTGCTTTGAATTTAACTCCATCATGTTATAAATGAGCTCTATAGCCAGAGTTCTTTCTGGATTAAATAATTTGAACTTTTATTTACATTTTAATTCTGTGAACTATTTACTTTTTGTTAACTTTACTATAAATTTCTCACAGGGCTATTTCCAACCAGTATATAAATATCAAGCTTATTAACTTTAATATAAATATTATGAATTTTCTTTTTACAGGGGTACATTTTCACAAGAGAGCTTTATGTTTGAAAACCTTGTGGAAACACATTTCCACATGTCCAGTGTCTGATGCTGCAGCCATGTTATTGAGCTCCCACTGATGGACTAACCTGGTGTAGAATATCAAACAAAATTATTATAATTATTATTATTATTATAAAAAAGAACAACTTGTAAAATCCAGTCCAGATTAGCAGCAGATACAGTAATAAAATCAGAAACTGTTCTTGTTGAGGAAAATGATCATATCTGCTTCTCAGGCAGAATGTGTGAATGTTCTGGACAGACAGTGTCTCCTGCAGTGGAAAACATGTTTGAAGGTGTAGAAGAAGCTTGAACACATAAATATGAGAATGTAAGATCTGACAGCAACAAGTCTTGTGTTGGTTCCACCACCAGCAGCAGGTCCTCAGACTTAACGGCTGGTGGAATGTCCAGGTACATCTGCAGCCCTCTCTCCACTTGTTTCTTCATGGACATGGAGCTGTGATATTACGTTCTGTGCCTCTTCCTCAGCAAAAAGCTCCTCCAGTGGAGACTTTCTGGACAGATTGCAGGGAGGTGGTTCCTAAACAAACAACAGGTTCATCAGTATTATCAGTAAAAAGGGATTATTAAATCATTATTAAGATGATGTTTTATTTCTCTGTTTTGTGCTCAGCACTAAGTCTGTGCTTATGTACAATCATCACCAGTCCCTCCTGCATATTCGACATGCTGTTGGCAATCTCAGTGCCTTTGATTATGGTGGACAACAAACTTCTTTACCCCCGCTCCTGTCAGGAGTCCCAGCTCATCCCCCCCACCCCCACCCCCAGCGGAAACGTCGTTGTTACCGCAGTAAACGTGGAGGACAGCTGGTGAAACTAAATATCTGCCTGGCCCATTCTACATCCATTTCTCAGACAAGAAATTGATTATTTTCATCTTACGCTGTACCTTGGCGTTTCCTGGAACCTGTTGACAGCTGCCTGCTACCTGTCACTGGCCTGGATGTGGGCGTTCGCCCCCACCCCTCCTGCTTCTCCCAGCTCCACCAGCGCGGAGTGAACCTGCAGAGCCCGAAGACGCTGCCCTGGGCCCCCGCGCCCATCAGGCTGCGGTTTCTGCCAGGATTGGCCTGGTGAATGCTAGATCTCTAACAAACAAAACTTTCATCCTGCAGGACTTTTTCAGTTTTCGTCATTTGGATTTGCTCTGCATCACAGAGACCTGGGTTGAGGTTGAGGACTCCAGTGGTTTTGTTGAACTTCTACCGGACGGCTGCTCTTATCTAAGCTCCCCTCGGAAGGCAGGCCGTGGAGGAGGAACGGCGGTGGTTTATAAAAACAGTTTTAAATGCAAGCACTGCACTGCACCGTCTTCTTTCTCCAGCTTCGAGGTGATTTTATTTGAGGTGTGTCGCTCACACCCCGTGCTGTGCGCTTTCATCTACAGAGCCCCTAAATATAATAAGCATTTCTTGAATGACTTTTCTGCAGCACGGTGGCGCAACTGGTAGAGCTGCTGCCTCGCAGCGAGCAGGTCCCTGGTTCAAACCCCGGTCCAGGGGCCTTTCTGGGTGGAGTTTGCATGTTCTCTCCGTGCATGCGTGGGTTTTCTCCGGGTACTCCGGTTTCCTCCCACAGTCCAAAAACATGCATGTTAGGCTGATTGGTAACTCTAAATTGTCCCTAGGTGTGAGTGAGAGAGTGAATGGTTGTTTGTCTCGTTTGTCTCTGTGTGGCCCTGTGATGGACTTGCGACCCGTCCAGGGTGTACCCCGCCCCTCGCACTGTGATTGCTGGACATGGGCACCAGCGACCCCCGTGACCCAAAATGGAATAAGCGGGTAAAGAAAATGGATGGATGGATGAAGGACTTTTCTGATTTCCTGACTGGAATATTGATAAACTATGATAGAGTCCTTATTGTTGGGGATTTTAACATACATGTATGCTGCCCAGAGAAACCACTGGTGAAGGACTTTCTCAGCCTCACCGACTCTTTTAACCTGTTTCAGTGGGTGGCTGGTCCCACACATGAACATGGACACACGTTGGACCTGGTTCTCTCTCATGGCTTGTCTGTGACCGACTTGGAACTATATGGTAATGTGATTTCTGACCATCGGCCTGTTTTATTTGATGTTGGTTTGTCCTGTGCTCCAGTTAAATCCTGCGCTCCTGCCCAGTGACATAGAGTTTTTAACCCTTCCACTGCTGGTCAGTTCTCTGCTGCCTTTAAACAGCTCTGTGCTCCCTCTGGCTCTGCTGCTGACACCGAACAGCTGAGCTCCTGGTTTGACTCCTCCTGTCAAACCATTTTGGACTGTGTAGCTCCATCTAAACTGGTGCGGCCTAAAGCCAGATCTGAACCCTGGATTAATGAAAAAACTATTGCAGCCAGACAGGAGTGCCGCAGAGCGGAACGGAGATGGAAAAAGGATAAACTGGAGGTTTCATTTCACATTTTAAAGGACTGTCAACATCAGTACCAGAACGCTGTTAAAGAGGCCAAAAAACAACATTTGTCAGACATTATTGTGTCCAATCATAATAATCCACGTGTCCTTTTTAAAACTATTGACTCTGTCCTGAAGGCCCCACAACCTGTCTGTCTGGAAGCCTCTACTGAACTTTGTAATGACTTCCTGCAGTTTTTTATAAATAAGGTTGTTACCACAAGGGCCCTTATTTCAGCCCCTGCTATTGACCCCTCCTGTTTGGTCCCCTGCCTGGCTGTGTTTGATAGATTTGAACCAGTGACCCTGACCCTTTTAGAGGATGGGGTCGGCCATATTAGACCATCAGGTGCCCCTCGTGACCTTGTCCCCCCTCGTCTTTTAAAAGAGGTGTTTTCCAGCAGCAGGCAGGTGATCCTTGCTGTTATCAATAGCAGTCTGTCCTCAGGTGTTGTCCCAATAAGTTTTAAACATGCTGTGGTGCAGCCCCTGCTTAAAAAGCCTATACCAAACTGTCTTGGTTAATTTTAGGCCCATCTCCAAGCTGCCTATTGTTTCAAAAATTTTAGAAAAAAATGTGTATTCACAGGTCAAATGTTTTCTGGATGAGCACAATATCCTGGAGGTTTTTCAGTCTGGCTTCAAAACTCGCCACAGCACAGAATCAGCTCTAGTCAGAGTTTTTAATGATATTTTTATGACCTATGATTCTGGTGAACATGTGGTTCTTGTCCTGCTCGACCTAACAGCTGCCTTTGATACCGTGGACCACAACATTTTAATATCATACTTACAGCACCAAGTGGGTATTTGTGGTACTGCACTGAGCTGGTTTAGGTCCTATCTGGCAGACAGAACCATGTCTGTCAACATAGCTGTTCTGAATGCTCCACTGCTCCTCTGTGTTTTGGGGTTCCACAGGGTTCTATTTTAGGCCCCCTGCTTTTCTCCCTTTATCTGCTTCCATTGGGATCAATCCTTAGAAAGCATGGGATTTTTTTTCACTGTTATGCTGATGATAGTCAAATCTATATGCCACTACAAAAGAAAGATGCTTGATTCCTCAATTAGGCCACTTCTGTTGTGTCTTGAAGACATCAAAGGCTGGATGTCTTTAAACTTCTTAAATTTCAATGACAAGAAAACAGAAGTGATGGTGTTTGGTCCTAGTGGCTCTTGTGAACCTTGCCCTGATGATCTGGGCCCTCTGGAACCACATGTAAAGAAAACTGTTTCTAAGTTGGGTTTTAAAATGGACAGTGATTTTAAATTAGATTCCCAGATTGGAGCGGCGGTCTAGACCAGTTTTTATCACCTCAGACAGCTGGCTAAGGTAAAGTCCATCCTCACAAAACAGCAGCTGGAAACAGTAATCCATGCCTTCGTCACCTCTCGGCTGGATTACTGTAACGCTCTTTACCTTGGAGTCAGCCAGTCCTCCCTCAGACGCCTCCAGTTGGTCCAGAACGCTGCTGCTCGGCTTCTAACTGGAGTTCAAAAGAGGGAGCACATCACCCCCACTCTGGCTTCACTCCATTGGCTGCCCGTTCATTTTAGAGTTCATTTTAAGATTCTTTTATTTGTTTTTAAAAGTTTAAATGGTCTTGCTCCATCCTACCTCTCTGAGCTGCTTCACCCATACTCTCTTGCTCGGTGCCTCAGATCAGCTGATCAGCTGCTCCTGGAGGTGCCGAGGTCTAAGCGGAGGCTCAGAGGGGACAGAGCTTTTTCTGTTGCTGCTCCAAGACTGTGGAACAATCTCCCTCTTCTCATCAGACGAGCTCCTTCACTGTCCAGTTTTAAAACTCTTTTAAAAACACATTTTTACTCCCTGGCTTTTAGCACACACTGAATTTGATCTGCACCGTGTTTTATTTTTTATTGATCTTAATGTTTTAACAACTGTTTTATGTGTTTAAACGTTCTTGATTTTATATGTACAGCACTTTGTTTCAGCTGTGGTTGTTTTAAAGGGCTTCATAAATAAAGTTTTATTATTATTATTATTATTATTATTATTATTATTATTATTATTATTATTATTATTATTATTGAGAATCTATATAATTTCAGCTATCATACACTTACACTCTCCTCCTCATCCTCCATTCCCTCATTCTCAGGCCTTTCCTCAGACTGCATGGTGACCCCATCATCTCCACAGTCTTCCTCTGTTGACCATAAAGAACATTACTAGTGTTTAGATTTCAGATTTTAAAGCAGAAAAGGACAGTTGTGCATGAATGTTGTTTCACCTGCTCAATCAGCTTTCTCTGGATCTGGTCCCAGACACCATCTTCTGTTTAAAGTGCAGAGCAGCTCTTCTTCACTTTATAACAAGATGATTAACTTATTTGACGAGTGGTCCATGGTAGGTGGTGTGTACTTGGGTTGAAGGTTTTCATCATGTCCATGCAAACATATAAACAAACGTGTAATGTCACTGTTACTGTAACGTTAGCTTAGGATGGACAATTAATTAGGTTAGCTCTATTGTTGTTGCCCAACTAACCTAAATGTTGGTGATTCCACATCTGAAAAGGGATGCAACCTTTTCACAATATATGCTGTAACCGTTCTGTGGCACTCTTCATTCAATTAGTTGCACCAACGAATTTCCCTTGGATGCTATGGTGAACGTAGTAGCACATCAAGGAGCCTGGCTAACATTATTAGCCATTTCAGGTCATTTGTCTATGAAAAAATACATGAGCTAACGTTAGCATGGTGTTTGTGTTTGAGTTGACCTACTGCTTTAAGTCGAGTATAACTTATTATCTGCCTTAATGTTGGTATGAGACATATTTCATAGTTTTATTTACCCGATTCTGAGAGTCGGAGCCAGAGAAAGCGAAAATAGTCTAGCGGAGGGCTTGAAAGACGGGCCACTCTTTTACTTCTACACCCTCCTTTGCACAATATAAAATTATTGCCAGTGCTGCATTGAGCCGACTGGTCATTTTATTCAAGTTAAGCCAAGCTTTCGACCGCGGCTGCTTACCCTCCATGTATGGAACACTTCCGGTGGATTCTTCTTCCTTGGTGTTCGGCGAGCAGCTTCTACTTCCGGTTGGTGGACTAGGCATCAAAAGTAGGAATCAAAAATAAATAATTCAAACGATTCTGGGAAAACTGGACAGTTAGTCCTGGTTCCAAACGATTCTCTATCCTCGATGCCCAACCCTAGTTCCCAATTTGACCAGCGCTACCCCCTTCCCTAAGGGACTCAAGCAGCACCTTCATCTGTTCCAGCTCAGAGGTGAGATGGGCCACCTGCCCAGATAGTCCCTCTGAGCCCCTGGAACTAATCCTGGTCCTCTTTTGCAGAGGCCCCAAGGCCTCTGGGGCCACACGCTTTACAGGCTTGCTCGCACCTTCAAAACCAACCAAACAAATAGCTCGTGGGGACAAGGGCAAAACGGAACAGTTGGAACAGGCTGCTTCCGTCAAGACCTCCCTTAGATGATACGGCCCCAATCAAGGGGGGCACAGATCATGCCCATCCTTCATCTGGAGAGGGGCCAAACAGGATCTGCAGCACTGCACATCCAGCATCTTACTCCTCACAGGACTAGAAGTGTCAGGTTGAGCCAGAAACACCACTCCTGACACTGAAGTTGATGAATGAATGGAACATGAAACCCATTTGAGAAGAAAACACCACCAGGGGTTCCCCAGCATCTAGCTTATAAAAGCTACCAGAGAGTGCTACGACTGCCATAGAGCCACAGGTAAAAAAAACACAGTAAAGGCAAGCCAAACACGGCTGCCCAATGTAAATGAAAAGCAATCCTGAAAATGGCTGCAATGCACATAAAAGGTGGGGCAAAGCCAAACACGGCTGCTACAACCGCAAAATATAAGCCAATATGGCTACAGAAATGAAAACAAAGCAAGTATGAGTGTGGCTGCAACACTTTCTACATAACTAAAAGCAAGACAAACACGGCTGCAGCTTTTCAAACAAACAAAAGACAAGAAGTTAGGTTGGAACCGGCTAAATGTTGAACTTCCAGCCAGTAAGGAAACCTGATGTGGCTAGTGAACGCGCTACCAGTCAACAGAAATAAACAACTTACCAGTTGAAGTACATTTGTATAGAGTGATATAGGGCTGGATATATATTGTTAATTATCAGTTATGAGTTAAGCTCATAAGATATGCATGTATTATGCAAATAACCTCGTTTTTTGGGCTCAACCTCTCTCTTGGAGAGGAAAATCAGTCTCTATTTACCCCAATTCAATATAAACTGAAACGTGAGTTCTTTTCTCGTGTTTAAAGTGCATCAAATCAATTAATACACACAGATATGCCAAAATAATCACAAATTCAGTTGATTTTTATGTATTTTATTATAAAAATAGTAATCTGTGATATATATATGATGAAAATTATGCATGACAAAAGTTAACTGAATAACAAATAGCTTTGCATCAAAGGTCTAATTGAATATTCAAATTAGTGAAACTTAAAAGGCAGACTTAGGACTGGTTTCTGTTTGTGAAGTGGTTAAAAATTTTATCTAAGGTTAGCTAAGTTTGTCTGATTGAGTTGTGATGTAGATTCACCAGAAAAGCATTGAATAGTCTGTGTCCTACCAGGATGAGATGGTCAGAGCATGGTTTCGACAGCTGCTTAAAAATGGTACCAACCTCAGATATTCCAATTAACTGAGAGGCTGAAGTCTCCTAAAGTTCACCTGTCATCTTAAAGGGACGAGGGTCCATATGAGATCAGCTGGGATTTACCACTCTGTGGTGTGATGGTTGCCTGGTAACCAGCTCTCAGGTTAATTCCTGGTTCTGGTTAAGCTGGGTAACTTATGTATCTTTGTCCCGTCTTTGTTCAAAGTTGTCTCTCTGGAGTTTTCTCTTCAAGGCTCTAGTGATGTCTTCTGAGTGTCTCTCCAAAGCATGTGTTTTCTCCCAAAGTTTTTTTAGAAGGAGCTCCAGTCTGTCTGTGTGGTGTGTAGAAGTGAAACTGGCTGTGTATTACAAAGATGAAGGTCCACCTCTCGGAAGAGGTGGTCATAGCTCTTGGCTTTGTTAAATAAAATCTAAAGTCCCCTTTTCTCTGCCTTAAAAGTTTTCCTTTTAAAAGAGAAAATAAGACAAATGTATTATCTTAAAGAAATATTACTTAAAACAAACATTTTCATGAATAACCATTCAGGTATGACATATTTTAAATCAATAACATGCAATGTTCTACCAAAAGGTGTCACTGTTCATCTGTCCATCTCCTAAAAAGGATTGCCATTGAACAAAGGGTTCTTATGGTGTTATCTTCATGGGAACCATTCTGGGAGAAGTACTCCTTTTCGATAAAGGAAGATATCAACGTAGCGAGTTCAGATGCTTCAAAAACTTCGAGGTCAGTTGAACCGAAACTCTCATTAAAACGATCTGTCCGTTTCATGGGAAATGAGTCCATATTGGCAGTGAGGTTAACACAGTGACAGTTTTTTTTTTATTATATTAACATTAGTGTCAACTAAGAAGTTTGTGAGCTGAGCTGAATATTTGTAAAACAATGTCTGTTCATTCCAAAGGGAATAGAGGAATCTTATTTTTACAGTTTCAAACACAAAACATAGGGATGATGTTTGTTTGAGCTGAGGTGACCTTTTTTTCTGAGGTGGTGTTCCCCTACAGTTGTATAAAAAGGATGTCAGCTTGCGCAGCCTCTGGAGGGAAAGCTGATCCTGCAGCGCCAACTGTAGTCTCGAGGCTACCAGCGTCAAGCAACAAAAGTAAACCTCTTACCACCTACATGTGAGAAGATGAAAAGGGACTGAGCTACCCTTGTCACATGCTTATATAGACTCACTGGTGTCACCGAGGGTCACACATGACCATGTTGGCATAAAATACTCAACATGACCTGCGTATGTGCAAGAATGATCATTCAGTGCTTTAAGCACCTCCTCTGGCGGTCAGTAGGGATGACATAGAACCCAAGTAACATAATCAAAGACAAAAATTACTAAATATGAATAAACCTCATTGTGAAACACAGAAAAATGTAAACAAACAAATTTATAAACACAGATCCTGATGAGAAAATGGTTTAAAAAAGAAAAGAGGTTTTTTTTTTCTTTCTGAGATGCTTTACTTTTTATTTGCTTTAATTTATGGGGGTTTTGTATTCATAGCTAAACCCACATTGAGCTGTTTGATTTCAAGGTTGTCTGATAATTTATTGATTATCACAGATTCACAGATCACAGATCATTTGCATCTGTACATTATTCATCCATCCATCCATTCATTATTCATTCAACCCATAGGCGTTGCAACCATTATATGTGAAGGGGACAAGTCCCCCCCCCCCCCCCCATAAAAAAAATGTTCATTTGGACCCCCCCACTTTTACTATGAGTCATTAGTTCAGGCGGCGCAGTTTCTCTTTCTTCATGAACAAATCCATCCCACTTGATTAATAGGAGAATACTCAAACCACTAAGACTCCACTCCAGGTTTTCCAGGTTACCTCCAACTCGAACACGGTGGTGACAGAATATGGTGTAACACCTGCACTGTTTCTGTGCTTAGCAGTAACTGTGAGGCTGTCAGACTCTGCAGGTGGAAGAGACTCTGTGTGTTCAGGTGCATTAAAGTTGAAATGTCTTTAAAACCCACACCTTATTGTCCTCAAGCTTCATGACAAACATCATTTAGATGAGGAGTGTTGAACACAAGTAAAAAAGTCCAGTGGTGATGTTTTTATTTCTCTATAAAGACAAATAGTGCCGACCTGATGCTCTGTATTAAAGTGTATTAAAGTTAAAATGTCTTTAAACCCACAGCTGAATTTACACAAACTTTGTGAGAAACATGTTTTAAATGTGTGGAATTAAAGGAAATCCAGGAGAAATGTTGCTTTTTTGTACACTGGTGAACACATTTTTTTAATGAGCGCACACATGCACGTGCACACACACCTACACACATCATTGTGTCCCCCCCCACATTACGGATGCTTCTGACGCCCTTGATTCAACCTTTATTTCTACAGGTTAGTTCAATTGAACCTCGGGGACTCATTTACAAGAGACCTGATTTATAAAGTATCTCAAAATTACAACTCCTGTTTGAACTATAAAAGTATTTGCTTGTAATCAACTGAATATGTGCTTTATAATATTTTGGGGTTTTGGCACCATTATATTTTCATGTACTGTATATATTTTATATGTCGCAGCAAAATGTGTTTTTATTATTAATCTTTAACGGTGCCTTACACACCCAAATGTTGGTGTTTTTAATGTATGTTGATGATAAAATCCATGTGGTTCTTTACACTTTGCGTGTGAATGATGTGGCATTCAGGTTACAAAATGTGATCAAATGTTTTAAAGTAGACATCTGTGAAAAGATTATGAACAATTTTACAATTTATTTTCTTACCTGCTGTAGATTGCTCTTTAAACAAGCTAAGATAAGTTTAATTTGGACGGGACTGGACAGATAATGGTTAGTCTCAATAAGGCTGAGACTAAATGGATTGCTTGTGTCCTAAAACAACTCAAATGTTCATTATTTCACAGGAGAAAAGCTTTATAGCTGCTGGTTTCACATGACATTATTTACTTAGAGCTCACAGTTGTTTGTGGGTGTTAGCTGTAGCGCTTCCAGCAGGAATGAAACAAATTTCTGCCGGAAAAACATGTAAGGGAAATGTTCAAGTTTTTAACAGCCTTTGTTGTAAACTGCTGTAAGAGTTTTGAGCTCTGACTTGTTTTAAGATGACGGCAATCCACTTTGCCCCATTCAGACTAGCCATTCGTTTCTTAATTTAAATATAAACCATAATAGGTTTATATTTTTCTCTAGACTGAGGTCGTTCAAAGCGTTATGTACAACAGTAGAATTGTGAATGTTCATTACCTTTCAAAATAACTCCATTTAAAAGATAAAATCAATGGCTTAAAATCATTTCAGCTGTTGAATTGTTCGACCATGTCGTAATATTATTTCATGGAGTTCATCCTAAAGGAACTCAGGATCTCAGTGATTGTATTTGAAAATTTTGTTTTTACATAAAAAAAACACACAATCTCACAAAAGTGCTGTCACCTACTTTTAAATGAATAAAACATTAGTTATTAATTTTTCTGCTGTCTCTCAGTCCTAAAAAGTATGGATAATAGATGAAAAGAGTAATCCATAACGCAGTTAGCTGAGTAGTGTCATCTTTCTGTTACACTTCTGATCTTTGAATCCTTTCACCACCGTCGTTTTTACCACTCCCCACCCACCAACAAAATAAAAGTAAAAAGATACATTTTTAGCCATGTATCTTTTTTGTTTTTTACTTTTTATAATCACCTCTGCTACACTGAACAGACATATTCAGTGTGTAAAGAGAAATGAAAAGAAAATGTTAACATTTCTGAAACTTCTCACTGAGGGTTTTAAGAATGTCTTCAGAGCTGATCAAATTATATCTCGAGTTACTGACAAACAGTTTAGTACTCACCTGAAACACAAAAGACTGCTGTGAAACATTTGTGTTCAAAAGTTTTTAATGGATTATATAACATTTCTTCTGGTCTTTTCCAGCAGACTCCTGATACCAACGGGTCCTTGAGAAAGCGGTTGAATTATATTTCCCACCAGGAGACGAGCACTCAGCAGAGAGCCCAGTCCACCACCAACGTTTCCGGGTTGGGACGAGGACAGTCGCTGAGGCCTTCTGCTGGGGGAGCCAACGGCAGCTCCTCCACTCTCTCCCGCTCCAGCCCTAAGTCTGAGAGCCTGCTCAGCGTGGCCTCCTCCTCCGCCCAGCTCGTCAAGGGCACACCTCAGGCAGCGGCCTCCACTCCAGATGTGATGGCAGGAACGCCATGCAAGCAGGACGCCAGCTCCTCGTCTCTGCAGCAACTGCTGGGGCTCAAGCTGGAGCGCCTTCAGATGATGGACAACAAACTGGAGCCAAAGCAAACGCCGTGCTCCCAGCCCACCACTGCCGGCATGGGTGGAACCAGTAAAATAGATAAATATGCACGAATCCTGTTCCCAGTGTCCTTTGGAGCGTTTAACATGGTCTACTGGGTGGTCTACCTGTCAAAGGACACAATGATGGCCAAAGATGGATAAGCCTCGCCGCAAGAATCTCTATCATCTCTTCTAAAACACGGAAATCTAATAAGGAATAAGTCTTGCTTGCATTCAACAAGAGGAACATGTCGGTTTTTACCAAACAGCTTTTTGGAGACACATTCAGATTGCATTTATCTTTTTCTCGTTGTGGTTCCGGAAGCATAAGAATGGGAATAAATCACCAAAATGTGCATAACGTGACTCAGGATAAGAGCAGCTGCACACTGGGATGTTCCATCCTCCTTATAAATCATGTTGCCTCATCTGATTGGAAAGGTCTTCATCGGCTTCCGCTGCCTCACAATCCCTGTTGGCCTGCAGCCAACAAGCAGGAGATTTGATCTTTTTGTTCCTATTTTTGTACCCTACACCTGTCGACATGTTTGGTTGTGTGCATTCACTCTGAACTGAACCAACTGTGTACAAAATAGATATTAATATATTTATTAGGACAAACATATTTATATTTAATAGATAAAAACCTGTTGCACTGGTATGCTGGCAGGTTTAAATGTTCAGAGTTAAAATTCTGCTGGTGGTGGAAAGCATTTCTTGTATTGTACCTTCTTGTAAAACATCCAGTGGATTACGTAATCTGACAAAGCTAAAATGAAAACAGGATAAATCTGGAAGAAAGTAGTGAGGACGAGCTTGCAGCACTACGACTTGAGCTTCTTTCAGCTAGCGATGGTATACTGTAAGTGATTAAAAAAAGAACCATATAGTGCAAAAACAGGTTTGAGGCGGAAAAACACTTTGCTGGGGTGGAGTGGGGGGTCTCACAGTTTTTTACTTGCTTTCATTTTGGATTTATGTTACATTCTTTCACTGGACTTTTTGTGAAATCACATCTCAGGTGCAACTGGCAGTTCTGGGACAGCCAGAGCAGCGTTGTTCGTTCAGAAAATCTATATCAAGTACCGCCACGCCCAGCAGCTGTTAGTTACCTCTTCAGCTCTCATTGACCCAAATACAACTATTGTCACCTGTAAATAATGTCAGAGCAAAAATATACACAATTTGTAATCAGAAAGTCACAAAACTCAAGCGATGGAAACCATTTGTAGTCTTTTGTTTTGTTAAAATTCTGCGTACGTGGCAAAACTGTACATTCTTTTTTAAGTAGGATTTTAAGAAGTTAACGAAAAATGTCAGAGGTAACCAAATCAACCTTTCTGCTCTAACCAACAATAAAAATAAATTAAACAGGAGTGTGACGTTTTCGTCTTTTTATTTTCTTTCCTTAAATTATAAAACTGCTAATTTTGTCGTGTTACTAAACATGAAAATGTGTAAAAGAAAATTCAGTTGTGTTGCGTATGAAGTGAAAGAAAACCTCCAGAAATGTTTGTTAGGTTTGTCCTTCCTGGGCTACTGTAGAAATATGCCACTACAAAAGTGGAGACAGATCTGCTCAGTTTAAGATAAACTAAACATGCTCGGCTTTCTCATGAGTCTGCAATAATAGGAACAGGAACAAGCTCCATATGAACCGTTTAAACGTTTGAAATTTAAAGAGATAATTCAGATCTTTTGAAGTGGGACTCTGTGGAAGTGTTATGGACACCAATATCTTATCTGTTGTAGATAGGTCTCTGAATGACCTCAGTTTGGATTCTGACAGGGCTGACGTGCTAACAGGACGTCTTTGCACGTCCAAGACTGAAGTGGATCCTGTAATCTTACACATTAATCTGAAGAAAAAAAAAAAGTAGTTGTAGTTCATGCTAGGGATGGGCCTTTTACGTGAAAACACTGAATTTTAATGCAATCCCTACCCCATCCATCCCCCCGTCTACCTACCATCTACCACTAATTAATAGTAAAACAACACACTGCTCAAATGCAGAGAAAATAGTGTTAACAAGCCTTAATCCCAGCTGCCACTGTATGATTTAAAGGACTTTTGACTGTTTCAGTTTTTTGTTATCCCCCATCAGAAGTGGAGTGATGGAACTGGACTTACCATCTGTCAGTGCTGTGAGCATAAACAAAAGTAATTGAGGTACCAACTTCTATTTTGATGTGTGGCTGTATCTAGTCATAAAAAGTCCCTCTCATATTGTTGTTGCCACGTCAAAGTCCAAGACAGTTTCACCATGTTTATAATAATAATAATAATAATAATAATAATGCGTTGTCATCATTGTATTAACTCCCGGGGAGCAAGTGAGGATATGGTGTTCTGCTCACAGACACCAGGAGATGTGCAATGACTGGTGATCGAGTCTGGGACTTTTAGGTCCCGAGTCGGCTGCCATGCCTCTACACCTTGGCCCCTATGTACTGCATGTATATATA
>NC_056501.1:52547548-52558684 GCF_014905685.2 Nematolebias whitei | reverse complement strand
ATTTTTGAGAAAATTAAAGGATTTTACGTGCGCCTTATAGTCCAAAATATACGGTATAGTCATTTTTGAATGACTGAATTATAGTCAATTTTGAGTTTTCTGAGGTAGCTTTGGCAGCCATCTTGATCCAAAATGGCTCCAAAAGTTCAGTGTTTGTACAGGGTCCTCTCCACTCTAGGTCATGTGACCTCGCTGTCAGTTAGAAGCTGTTAAGAGGTCTGTCAGTGTTTTTCTATGAGAAAAATGGCATCTTTGTTTGCTAATTACACTGCCTAGCCAAAAATAAAGTTGCCACCAAAACAAAAAGGTCACACACTAATATTTCATTGGACCGCCTTTAGCTTTGAATACGGCATGCCTTTGCTGTGACATTGTTTCGATAAACTTCTGCAATGTCACAAGATCTATCTCCATCCAGTGTTGTATTAATTTTTCATCAAGATCTTGCATTGATAACTAGGCACTAGAGTTGCACTCGGGTCCAAATAATTCGAACCGACTCGGCCCCAGCCCATAGTCATAATCTCCGAACCTCATCCAATCCAACAAATTAACAGTAATTACAGGTCCGAACCCAGAAAAAAAAAACATTTTTAATTAAGCTTTGACTGTTTATACCACCGACTATTATTAACGGTTGGCGGATGCACGCGGCTGAGGGGCAGAAGATCAGAGCTGAAGAGCAGTCAAAGTGCATTAAATGCTTCCCCTGCTTCTGTCTGCATCCTGCTCTGACATGTCGGATATTTTGTGATCTCACCTATTTGGGTCTTGGCTGCACACGTCCGCTGAGTGCAGCGGCTGAATGAACATCCATTTGGGCTGATGGGTCTCTGGCAGTAGTCCATCTGAAGCTTAACTGAACTTTTTACCTCTTTCAACCGGCCGGTCAGCGCATGGTCAAATGGCTGCGTGCAGCAGGTGTTGTATGGCAAGCCATGTTTGAATACATTGGATCGTTGACCGCATGTGTTTCTGACACAATAAAAAGACCGACACCAACCCGGACCACACATCAAGCACATTTTATTATGGTCCAGCCTGGCCCGAATCTGGGTCGGGCGGGGCCGGGCTCCGGGCTCCGGGTTCGGGTTAGAAATGACAGCTTTACTAGGCACTAGGCATGCCACCCTGAGCGATATTGTGCCGCTCAGGGTGGCTGCATGTTGTAGTAGCTCTGTTACATTCATTCTCAGTTACTGCTTTTGAAAACTTTAATTCTTCTTTATTCTGGATGTAAATCACATTTTTCAGATGATTATTTCCTTCGGTATCAGATACTGTGCAGCTGGAAGTATTTTTACCAAAACTTTTTCCCTTTTGGGCACTTGTTATGATGCGTAACCATGGCAATGTGTTGGTTTTTAACAACCAGGAGCAGCTGATTAACATCTCAAAAGCTCAAATACTTCAACTATAGCCCCAAATCCCAAATGAGTTGAAAAGGAAGAGCCGTGGATGAATTCCCGTCAACCTGGTAGCGGTGCTCGAGTACCTGACTGCCGAAATCCTGGAGCTGGTGAGAAACTCGGTTCGTGACAACGGGAGGACTGGGATTATCCCGGTACCTTCAGCTGTCTGTCCTTGGTGATGAGGAGCTCGGCAGACTGCTGGGAGGAGTGACCATCATTAGGGAGAAATTCTGCTCGGCTTTCAGGTAGTCCTATTGCCCAGGAGGACGGCCAGATCTGACAGCAAGCTGGATCCGTGTGGATGGAGCGGTATATGTGGCCAGATTCTTTGACTTCACTGCAGGAGATGCTTCCTGCTCACATCTATCAGCATCTATAATAACTCTTGAATGAAACCAGGATGATGAGCTACAACAACACTTAATTTCCCTTTAGGATCAATAAAGTATTTTTGAATTGAATTGAACTGAATGATGGATGCCTCTCTTCTTACCCTGATGTGCCTTCACTCTAGAACAGGGTAAATCTGGACTCATCAGACCACATTACCTTCTTTCATTGCTCCAGAGTACAATCTTTATGCTCCTTAGCAAATTGAAGCCTTTTTTCTGGTTAGCCTCACTGATTAGTGGTTTTCTTAAGGCTATGCAGCTGTTCAGTCCCAATTCCTTGAGTTACTTTCGCATTGTGCGTGTGGAAATACTCTTACTTTCACTATTAAACATAGCCCTGAGTGCTACTGTTGTTTTTCTTATATTTGATTTCACCAAACGCTTAAGTGATCGCAGATCACGATTATTCTGGATTTTTTTCTGGCCACATTTCTTCCTCGAAGGTGATGGGTCCCCACTATCCTTCCAGTTTTTAATAATGCATTGGACAGTTCTTAACCCAATTTTAGTAGTTTCTGCACTCTCCTTAGATGTTTTCTCTGCTTGATGAATGCCAATGATTTGAACATTCTCAAACAGTCTGACATCTTTTCCACAATCAGGCAATGTGTCTTTCGACATGGTTGTTTAAGAAATGAGAAGTAACTCATTGCACCAGTTGGGGTTAATTAACTTGTTGCCAGCTGAAAGATAATCGCCCATGCAGTAATTATCCAACAAAAGGCTTGTAACTTTTGTTTAGTTTAATCCAGGTGGCAACTTTTTTTGGGTCAGGCAGTGTGTATGTATATATATATATATATATATATATATATATATATATATATATATATATATGTGTGTGTGTGTGTGTGTGTGTGTAAATACAGTAGTCCCTTGCTACTTTGCAGCTCGTTTTTCGCAGACTTGCTCTATCGCGGTTTTTCAAAGTAACGTTGGATATGACAATTGGCTGATTGATGGATGAGCTGCATGATCAGTATGGAATTTTAATTTTAAATACATTATTTTAAATTATTTAGCCCCTGCTGCATCTCTGTGCAGCCCACAGCTGCAGGAGAAGCTATCTCCTGCAGCGTATCATGATCACCGCTCTGCCGCAGAGAAGTGGGCGTGGCCAAGAGCACTGGCAGATGGCAGGGCGCTGAAATCATGCAGGGGTCCATCCTCGGTATCTTTCTATTCTCTTTATACCTGCTGCCACTAGGTACTATTTTCCGGAAACACAACATACCCTTTCATCTCTATGCTGATGACTGTCAAATTTGTAAGGATGGTATCCCTCTGTCAGTCTCCCTGTGTCTGTACTCCCTAGTGTCTCTCAGTAATTACCCCGATCAGCTCCACCCGCGTGTCCTCCAGGTGTTTGTAATTTGTCTCGTCTAGTCTGAGCGTATATAAGCTCTGCTCTGTGTCTCAGTCATTGTCGGTGCATCGTCTGGTATCCTCCTATATCCCTTGTGTTTTCTGACTAGTAAGTGTTTGCTGCTTCGTCAGCTGTTTATTTGTTCATATTAAAGTGTTTTCTTATTTTACGTCCTGGCCTCTGCATCCTGTCTGCACATGGGTTCGTTCTTGTTCAGCTCAGCCTGAAAATCCTGACAGTATGCACCGACCAAAACCAGAACCCAGCAGACAAAGGTCCTTGGCTTCACTTACCTCTTCTCTCGAGTCCACGCATATGGAGAAAACCTTGATCCGGTGCAGCGGGTTCCAGATCCAACCTATACTGGCACAAAGAAGTTACTGCCAGGAGGTGGAAATCCTGCCTTCTCCCCTCTTGGTCCTCAAAGAAAAGCGAAGGTCCCGGCTACGTGGAGACCGCGTGACCCACAATTACAGTTCCTCCTCATCCTCAGCTCTGTTCCGCTATTTGGGGTGGACGTCGGGAGAGGACACAGAGCCAGAGGACGAGATCTGCTCCACTCCTGCCCCTCAGCCTTCTTGCCGCCACCGGAGCGACAGAAACTGAACCTGGAAGCGGCCCATGGCGCTCGTCCCTGCACCTTCCACGTTTCCAACTCGGCTCGGTAGAGCTGAGCTTCCAGTAAACAATCCTGGCGCTGCAGTAGAGATGGATTCTGTTGCCTCACCTCCCAGGGTTCTGGTAAGGGTGGAACCCGACACCCCACCATTGCTCCAAGCTGCTCCTGCTCAGTCCGGTGAGACTGAGCTTATTGAACCTAGTCCCAGTGCCTCCATGGGGGCAGGTCCCATCCCAGGTTTCTGGTGAGGGTGGATCTTGACCCCTCGCCCCTGAATAGAGTTCCTCACAAGACTAGCCCCAAGACTTCTCAGCTGCAATCCCATGAATCATCTCAAATAAACCACATTCTGCAAAGCCTCCTTTTTTCTGCTAAAAATAACTCAGACTGTTTAGATACTGTGCTTTCCCCTTGCTGAAAAGTTTCTGTTATCCCAACCCGGTTTAATCCAGCATCCTGAATGTCAGCAGCTTCTTACTGGACTCAGAACTTTGAAGACGGAACCTGACTCTGCCCCAGTGCCAGCCCCTTTTTCAGGCTCAGATCCAGACTCTCCTGTTCCTGACTCTGCCCAAGAACCGGACTCCCCTGCTGTTAAACTAGGCGCCCCTGCTTCAGAGACAGTCCCTGGCCCCCCAGCTACAGATCAAGTCCCTGTTTCACTGGCTGCAGAGCCAATTTCTGAGGGAGGCCCTGAGCCCAAGGAAGAGCTCCGGTACGATCCTGGACCACGCTGTTGTCGCCACGACAGAGGTCGATGACAGAAAAGTTTCAGGGACTCGGTTCCTGCTCCAGCGCCTGACTCAGCCCCTGCTTCTGCACCCGACTTGGCCCTGGTCCCAGCGCCTGATTCAGCACCTGCACCCAAAGATCCGACCACAGAAGAGCTCCTCGTCGCTGACCCATCTACTGAACTCATCACCGCTGACCCGCCTCCTGAGGTCCTCACTCCAGATCCGTCCACTGAGGTCATCGCTTCTGGTCCGTTCGCCGAGGTCATCGCTCCTGGTCCGTCCGCCGCTTTTATGTCTCACCCAGGCCACCGGCCGCAGATGTCTTCACTGCCGCAGAGGTCTTCACTGCTTCTGAAGACTCAGCCGCCGAAGACTCAGCCGACACTTCAGAGGTCTCTACAGAGGTCTCAACGTCAATTGAGGGTCCCAGGTCTGCCGACGTCTCAACATCCACTGAGGGTCCCAGGTCCGCCAACGTTGCTACATCAACTGAGGTTTCCACGTCTGCCGACGTCTCAACATCAACTGAGGGATCCAGGTCTGCCTACATATACATATATATATATTTTTTTTTATATACACATACATATACATTTTTTTATTTTCTTTTGTTCTTTTATTCTTTCGGCTGCTCCCTTCTTTAGGGGTCGCCACAGAGAACTAAGTCGCACGAAGACTTGGCAGTTATTTTTACGCCAGATGCCCTTCCGTGGGCCCTCTCACAGAAACATTTTGGTGTATTTTAACGGGTTGTCATACATCAACATTTACCTAAATTTGTAGACTCAATAAAATTAATATTTTGGAGAGGAACAGCAGGTTGTGTGTGAATAGAGCAGCTCCTATTCTGTCAGGTGTCCTTATCCCCCCATCCTCTCTCCCCTCACTTCTCGGTTCTGAGCTGAACTCTTCTCCTTTGAATTCAGTCCTGGTTGTTGCTATTGCTCCAATCTCATGGCACTGTTTGAAGCACCTGAAGGTTTCAGTTCTTGGTTGTTGGACAATCCATCCATCCATTTTTTTATTGAAGTAAATTGGACTGTCTTTTTGACGTTTTGATCGCTGTTGTTATTTTGACAAATTAGCACCGTTGTTTTGAAATGTGACATATAATGTGAATAACGCATCAAACATTTCTCTCTTTGATGCCAAGATGGTCGCGCTCAGAGCAGTTGTAGCTTCACAGGCTCCTAGTGCGATCCCAGTTTTTAGGAGTTTTGAAATTGACTCCATGCCTGACTGCATAAGATTTATGCTTGTGAATTATAGCTGAAATGAAATGATGAGAATAAGAGTGGATTTGACACGAAAAACAGCAGCAATCAGCAATGAACTCAAAACTATGCTCAGCAGAATGCAAATCTTAAAGTCATCTACCTGAAAGCTGCAGCAGAGGCGCTCCAACAGGCAGAAGAGGAAGTGCTGCTCCCGGCTTAAGAAGAGAGGACGCTGGGCGGGGATTCTGGTGAGGCTAAATGCTAATGTTAAAGATGAAAAACTCTCGATACGTCTCTTTTTGTCGAATGTCCGCTCGTTGGACAACAAGATGGATTCGCTTCGTCTGAGAGCAGGCGCTTTAGAAAAGATGATGAAGTGTGCGGTGATTTGCCTCACAGAAACATAGATTACCAGCAAAATGCCGGATTCAGCCTTCCAGCTGGATGACAGAATTTTTTCGAGCAGATCGTTGCAGCGAGCTAACGGAGAAATCGAGGGGAGGCGAAGTGTGCATTTGTGTGAGTAAAAGTTGGTGCATAAACTGTACTGTGGTAAAAAGTTCACGTTCCAAGGCTTTGGATCAGCTAACAGTGAAATGTCGACTACATTATCTACCCCGTGAGTTTACAGTGGCTTTCATAACAGTTGTTTATATAGCTTTGGATGCTAATGCTAACAAAGCTCAGCAGGAACTCCATGATCTCTTCAGCTCGTTGCAGAACAAACACTCTGATGCTCTTTAAATAGTGGCTGGAGACTTTAATCATGTGAATCTAAAAGACTGCCTCCCAAGATTTAACCAACATGTGACCATACCAACATGTGAGAACAACACGCTGGACCGTGTTTACACAAATGTAAAAGATACATACAAAGCTGAACCCCGTCTCAACCTACGACTATCTGATCATATCTCAATCTTCCTGGCTCCTGCTTACCTGCCCCCGCTGAGACGCTCCAGACGGGTACAAAAAATGTTAAATCTTGGATCAAGATCAGTGGCCCCATACTGAGAGATTATTTTGAATGAACAGACTGGGAGGTCTTCAGAGAAGCTGCTGAAAATGGAGGAGTGCTAGATCTGGACAATACGCATCCTCAGTTCTGGGGTACATTAGTAAATGAACTGATGATGTCTCCACCATCAGATATGTTAAAAGCTACCCAAACAGAAAACCTTGGCTGAATGCAGAGGTGCGCACCCTGCTGGAAGCCAGGAACACTGCCTTCAGGTCTGGAAACTCATAGGAACTGAGAAGGACAAGAAAAGAGCTGGTTGCTGGTATTAAGAAGGCCAAGGCCACATACGCACAGAGGATCGAGGGTCAGTTCACCTCACAAGACCCACGGAGCATGTGGAGGGGCATTAAGTGTATAACAGTATAAAGGCAGGAGCGAACAATGCCCTAAAGACCTATCTCTGCCTGATACCCTCAACAAGTTCTATGCATGCTTTGAAGACCCAAACAGACCACCCAGCACCAGACTCACCTCACCACCAGATGAAGAGCATCTCAGCGTGACCTCAGCAGAAGTAAGGAGTACTTTCAGGAGGATTAATCCGCACAAAGCAACCGGCCCAGACAACATCCCTGGAAAAGTGTTGAAAGAATGTGCCGATCAGCTCTGCGAGGTGCTGGCCGACATCTTTAACTCCTCACTTACCCTGGAGACAGTTCCCACCTGCCTGAAGACTGCCACCATCATCCCAGTCCCAAAGAGTTCTATAGTGACTGGTCTGAATGACTATCGGCCAGTGGCCCTCACCCCGATAGTCGCTAAATGCTTAAAAAAAACTGGTCATGACTCACATCAAAACAACCATCAACATCAACGAGGACCCGCATCAGTATGCATACCGTGAGAACAGATCAACAGAGGATGCCATTTCCTCTGTGGTCCACACTGCTCTCACCCACCTGGAGCAGAAGGACTCCTACGTCCGTATGCTCTTCGTGGATTTCACGTTTGCCTTCAACACCATGATCTCCCAAACCCTGATGGACAAACTATTCACACTAGGACTAAGCCCCTCCATTTGCAACTGGGTACTAGACTTTTTAACAGACCACAGATAGTGAGGATCCACAACTTCTCTTCCTCCACCATAACGCTCAGCACTGGCTCCCCACAGGGATGTGTGCTGAGCCGTCTCCTGTTCACTCTGCTCACGTATTTATATATTTTTTTTCATTTAGCCTTTATTTATACAGGTAGTCTCATTGAGCCACGAGAACTCATTTTCAAGAGAGACCTGTTTAGGGAGCACATGGTGGGGGTTAAGGGCCTTGCTCATGGGCCCAGAGTGGGGCGAATGAGGGTGGGGGCAAGTGTGGGTGTTTCACCTACCCCACCCACAATTTTGATGTTGTCGGGGCCGGGGCGTGAACCGGCGATCTTCGGATCACAGGCCCACCTCTCTAACCTCTGCGCCACCACTCCCCACACACGTATGATTGTGCAGCAACCAATCCAGGCTGTCACATTTTAAAGTTTGCAGATGATACAACGGTGGTGGGATGCATCACAAACAATGATGAGTCCAGCTACAGGCAGGAGGTGGAACACCTGGAGAGCTGGTGCAAAGATAATAACCTTCACATCAATGTGAAGCAGACAAAGGAGATGATTGTGGACTTCAGAAGGAACAAACATATCTACATCCCCTGAACATAAGAGGATCTGCAGTGGAAGTGATCTCCAGCTACAAGTACTTGGGTGTACACCTGAATGACAATCTCAGCTGGAGCAACAACACCACCAGCCTGATCAAGAAAGCTCATCAGAGACTCTACTTCCTCAGGCGGCTGAGACGAGCTGGTCTGGGAAGCTCAGTCCTCACCTCCTTCTACAGGTGTGCAGTGGAGAGCATCCTGTGCTCCAGCATCAACGTGTGGCATGAAGGCTGCACAGCTGCAGAAAGAAAAGCTCTGCAGAGAGTGGTGAAGGTTGCACAGAAGATGTTGGAGTCAGTCTCCCCACCATCACAGACATCTACACCTCCAGATGCAGGAAGAGGGCCACCTGTATCATGAAGGACCACACTCACCCAGCACACACACTTTTTGCCCCACTCCCCTCAGGAAGGAGGTTGAGGAGCATTAAGTGTAGAACCACTAGACTGAGGAACAGCTTCTACCCTGAGGCTGTTAGACTCATGAATCTCTAACCAGAATAATCACTGTGAAAAATCACATTATGTTGCTGCTGATCTGCTTCATGTTGCTGCTGATCTGTTTCATGTTGATGTGTTCATACGTGCTCATCTGTTCACACAGACTGCTCGTGCTGCTGTTCAACGTAATGTTTGTTTTATGCTATTAGTGCTTAGTGCATAATTTAGTTGATATTTTTCTTAGTTCATCTTATTACTGTTCCTTTTTTACGTTTTATTGTTGGTTGTAACTGGGACACTGTGTACATTATTTTGTTCCACCACATGTACCACATGAGATGCGAATGACAAACAAATCTCTCTGACTCTGGAGTTGCTGGAACTGTCAGGATTTGTTGGACAGGAACGAACCCAGTAGTGCAGACAGGACTCAACTCGGCAGATTACAAAAATAAGTCTTTTAATAGAGAATAAAGAACAAAATAACAGCTGACGTGGCAGCAAAACTTACATATAAATGGAAGGCTCAGAGGGAAACTTAGGGAGCTCAGGGGAGACGCAGGAGAACGCAGGAGAACACAGAGACCCAACGAATACGACCCGACGAGGAACAACACAGAACAGGAGGCTTATATACAAGGACAAGACAAGACGTGATTACAACAGCTGTGACGAGACAAAGGTGGCACCAATTAAACTGACGAGGAAACACTAGGGAAACACAGACACAAACAGAACCAGCAAAAGGTACCATCCTTACAGTACCCCCCCCCCTCAAGGACGCCTCCAGGCGTCCCCAAAAAACCCCCCTCCCGAAGGACTTGGGCGGGTGGAGGGCCAGAGGAAACACAAGGAAGAACACAAGGACCTGAAAGAACTAAGGCAAGACACAAGCAGGAAAAACACAAAAGATCTGAACGGTCAAGAGACCGTCCCTGGAGTCATTGTTCAGGAGGACGGCCGGGAGACCGTCCATCACGGGACCCACGTTCAGGGGGGCAGCCGGGAGGCCGTCCATCACGGGACCCACGTTTAGGGGGGCGGCCGGGAGGCCGTCCATCACGGGACCCACGTTCAGGAGGGCGGCCGGGAGGCCGTCCATCACGGGACCCACGTTCAGGGGGGCGGCCGGGAGGCCGTCCATCACGGGACCCACGTTCAGGGGGGCGGCCGGGAGGCCGTCCAACATGTAGGACCTTGGAGGCCGCGGCAGGCAGCGTAGACGACTTGGAGGCCGCGGCAGGCGGTGTAGACGACTTGGAGGCCGCGGCAGGTGGCATAGACGACTTGGAGGCCGCGGCAGGCGGCGTAGATGACTTGGAGGCCGCGGCAGGCGGCGTAGACAGCGAGGAGGCCGCGAGGAGGCCGCGAAGAGGCCGCGGCAGGCGGCGAGGAGGCCGCATCTGGCGGCGTAGACGGCGAGGAGGCCGCGTCTGGCGGCGAAGAGGCCGCGTCTGGCGGCAAAGAGGCCTTGGGAGCCGCGTCTGGCGGCAAAGAGGCCTTGGGAGCCGCGTCTGGCGGCGAAGAGGCCTTGGGAGCCACGTCTGGCGGCGAAGAGGCCTTGGGAGCCGCGTCTAGCGGCGAGGAGAGTGTAGAGGCCAAGTCTGGTGGCGTAGAGGACTTGGGGCTCTGGAGAACTGCAGCGTGCGACGACCATGGAGGCGACCCCTCTGGAGAAGCAGAGAGCGCCGACCCCTCTGGAGAAGCGGAGAGCGCCGACCCCTCTGGATAAGCGGAGAGCGCCGACCCCTCTGGAGATGCGGAGAGCGCCGACCCCTCTGGAGATGCGGAGAGCGCCGACCCCTCTGGAGACTTGGAGAGAGCCGCAGATGATGTGGGGACCTGGGGAACTGCAGCGGACGGCATTGAGTCCAGGGGAGTTGCAGCGGACGGCAAGGGAACCTGGAGAGCTGCAGCGGACGGCGTGTGAACCAGGAGAGCTGCAGCGTGCGGCGTGGGGACCCTAGAGCTGACAGCAGGCGACGAGGGGACCTGTGAGTTGGCAGCAGGCGACGAGGGGACCTTGGAGTTGGCTGCAGGCGACGAGGGGACCTGAGAGTTGGCTGCAGGCGACGAGGGGACCTGAGAGTTGGCTGCAGGCGACGAGGGGACCTGGGAGTTGGCAGCAGGCGACGAGGGGACCTTGGGAGTTGCTGCTGCTGACGACGGAGAGGCCTGGGGAGTTGCTGCTGCTGACGACAGAGAGGCCTGGGGAGTTGCTGCTGCTGACGATGGAGAGGCCTGGGGAGTTGCTGCTGCTGACGACGGAGAGGCCTGGGG
>NC_056501.1:52546060-52547538 GCF_014905685.2 Nematolebias whitei | reverse complement strand
GGAGAGGCCTGGGGAGTTGCTGCTGCTGACGACGGAGAGGCCTGGGGAGTTGCTGCTGCTGACGACGGAGAGGCCTGGGGAGTTGCTGCAGCAGACGACGGAGAGGCCTGGGGCTCTGCAGCAGACGACGGAGAGACCTGGAGCTCTGCAGCAGACGACGGAGAGAACTGGAGCTCTGCAGCAGACGACAGAGAGACCTGGAGCTCTGCAGCAGACGGCGTGGGAGCCTGGAGAGCTGCAGCGGAGGCAGGAACAGACTCCTCTGCGGTGGCGGCAGGAACTGATCTTCTGCGGCGGCGGCGGCGGCGACGGGAAACAGAAACTGATGCTGAGTCCTCTGAGGCGACAGCAGCAGGTGCACCAACGGCGAGGCACTCAGCAGTCGGAACAGCGGCGAAGGTGATGGGTGCAGTAGTCAGAGGAGCAGAGGAGAGTTCAGAGTGTGTATAAGTGACCTTGGGTGTGATGAGAGTCCTAATTTCTATTAATAATCGATTGTACTCAGGGATCAGAATGAGGCCTGGCCGTGAAACTAAAAATTCCTCCATCAGGGAAAATACAACATCAGAACAGTCCGGGTTATTTTTAGCAGTGAGAAATGAATCTAATAAAGTCTGGTTTATTAGTGTAAGTTCATGGGATGAATATGTTACTGATGGACAAATGTCACTATGTGAGGATGTGGTGTCAGGTGTCGCCCCCACCGGAAACCTGGGAGGTGGGTCGGCGGAACACGCCCCCACAGAGTCACTGGGAGAATGCCCAGGAGACACGGTCTGACTGGGTTGGACAGCCGCGGCACTGTGTGACGGTGAGAGGCCGGACTCCGCCCCCACCAGGAACCTGGAAGGTGAGGCCACGGAATCCGCCCCTGTGACGTCAAGTGGACCGGACTAGCCGAACCGAACAGGAGTGGACCGGAGTTCCCGCGGGACGCTGGACCTCGCCCCCACCGGAAACCTGTGAGGTGAGGCGGCGGGACCAGCTCCCACAAAAACACCGGAACCAACTCTATGATTCTGCTCAGCCGACGAGACCGGGCCGGTCACCGCGGACTGCCCCCGGGACCGCTTTCTACCTCCCCGGCGACGGCGGGATAGTCGGGGGACAGGAGCAAAACAGAACTCATCCTCGATTTCTTCGTCCTCCCCCGACGTCCATCCCGAGTAGCCGGGCGAGGCGGACTCAGAAACAGGGGTTTGGTGGCTTCCCCAGTGCCGAGCCCTGTTTTCTTCGAGGACCAGGAGTGGTGAAGACAGGACTTCCACCTCCTGGTCAAAACGTCCTTGTGGACGGATGGGTCTGGTCCAGAACCCGCCGCACCGGATTGTACGCTCGCTCATCACAGGAAGGCTCGGAGGAGAAAAAGAAAAAAGGTGAGTTGCCGAGAGAGCCCTGCCCGCTGGGTTCTGATGTGTGGTCGGGTCGTAATGTCAGGATTTGTTGGACAGGAACGAACCCAGTAGTGCAGACAGGAC
>NC_056501.1:52534806-52545960 GCF_014905685.2 Nematolebias whitei | reverse complement strand
TCTCTCAACTTTCTCTTCACAATATCCCACAGGTTCTCTATGGGGTTCAGGTCAGGAGAGTTGGCAGGCCAATTGAGCACAGTAATACCATGGTCAGTAAACCATTTACCAGTGGTTTTGGCACTGTGAGCAGGTGCCATGTCGTGCTGAAAAATGAAATCTTCATCTCCATAAAGCTTTTCAGCAGATGGAAGCATGAAGTGCTCCAAAATCTCCTGATAGCTAGCTGCATTGACCCTGCCCTTGATAAAACACAGTGGACCAACACCAGCAGATGACATGACACCCCAGTGACTGTGGAAACTTGACACTGGACCTCAAGCAATGTGAATTCTGTGTCTCCTCTCTTCCTCCAGACTCTGGGACCTTGATTTCCAAAGGAAATGCAAAATTTACTGTAATCAGAGAACATAACTTTGGACCACTCAGCAGCAGTCCCAGGCGAGATGCTTCTGATGCAGTCTCTTGTTCAAGAGTGGCTTGACCTGGGGAATGCGGCACCTGTAGCCCATTTCCTGCACACGCCTGTGCACGGTGGCTCTGGATGTTTCTACTCCAGACTCAGTCCACTGCTTCCGCAGGTCCCCCAAGGTCTGGAATCGGCCCTTCTCCACAATCCTCCTCAGGGTCCGGTCACCTCTTCTCGTTGTGCAGCGTTTTCTGCCACACTTTTCCCTTCCCACAGACTTCCCACTGAGGTGCCTTGATACAGCACTCTGGGAACAGCCTATTCGTTCAGCAATTTCTTTCTGTGTCTTACCCTCTTGCTTGAGGGTGTCAATGATGGCCTTCTGGACAGCAGTCAGGTCGGCAGTCTTACCCATGATTGCGGTTTTGAGTAATGAACAAGGCTGGGAGTTTTTAAAAGCCTCAGGAATCTTTTGCAGGTGTTTAGAGTTACGTCGTTGATTCAGATGGTTAGGTTAATAGCTTGTTCAGAGAACCTTTTCATGATATGCAAATTTTTTGGGACAGGCATTTTGGGTTTTCATGAGCTGTATGTCATAATCATCAGTATTAAAACAATTAAAGACCTGAAATATTTCAGTTGGTGTGCAATGAATCTGAAATATATGAAAGTTTAATTTTTATCATTACATTATGGAAAATAATTACCTTTATCACAATATGCTAATTTTTTGAGAAGGATCTGTATATATCTGGTTGGGTGGCTGAATCAATTGTTGCCAAGGCCACCACTGGACACTCCCTGGCTCCACCATTGCACTTGGTGGTAGATACAATAGCTATACCTCCACTTGCCAGAATCCTTCAAGCTACACTGCCTCAGATAAGAAAAAAAAAAAAATAGTCACTGTTCTTCTACACAGTTTAACTCCTACCCACTTTAATATGTAGCACAAAAATATTCAAGATTTACTTGCATCCTCTGTTCAATTCCAGTCCAGAAAAACACTCATCTCAAAAACTAAAAAAAATAAAAATTAAAAAAATTAAAATCCGTCAGCAATGGGGGACATCAGTGTACTGCTTGTTTCAATAAAATGAGCACGTCCACACGGTTGGAACGAGTGGTGAATTTCATTTGTCTCAGCACAAGTCCTGCAGCTGAACAACTCTCCCATGAAATAGAGGCTTTGGGTAAAGACCAGTTATGATCTTATCCCTTCATTTTCACCAGTTAAAGGATCAATGTGGCGAGGTATGCACATATTCTGGCAGTAAAGTGAAGCTCGCCCTATTCAACATTACAACCCTTTCAAAATAAACTACCTTGGTTGAATCGTGCCAGGTTTTTGTTTGTTTTCAATCACTTTTTTATAAATCTTTATACATGATGCACTTATTCCCACAATGTTTTTAGTCATTTGCAAATGTAAGTAGTGGCAGCAGCAGCAGCTAGCTCTAGTATTTCTGGTGCATCCTGGAGTACATTCAGCAGAAACATGAGGGAGTAACATTGGAATTAACAATAATGTAAAGGTTTATTCAGGAAAATATAGCTTTCATGAACAGCTATGAAATTTCAAAGATCTTTTAGGTTTGTAGCAGTCCACTTTGTGGGATTCCTGGGTTTTGCCTGTCACTCACTCTTCCTTCCACAGCTAATTAACGTCATCTCACTTCACCTGCTCCTGCTCTGATCAGGAGACCTGCCTGATGGTGCACTCAGGTCGTTTTCACACCAGATAGTCCGGTAGACTGGGTTCGGTTCGGGACCAATATTCATGACCTTTTGTTACATTTGAGCAGGTGCGTTTGCATTCACACTGCACTGTGCAGTCGAGTCAACTTGTTGAACCAACCTGTTCCCCCGCTCGCCTGTGGGGGCGCTGCACCAAGAACTACTGAAAGAAACGACACAAAAACATCTGAAGACACTTCTTCTTCTTCTTCTGTAAATAAAAACAAAAACGAAGTGGCATCAAGTTTTAGCAGTTTTAGGAGTTATATTTTGTCATTTTTCAAAAATGGACTCAGCATGAGCAGAAGATGAGACAGAAGACCATGGAGAATATTGTTTTTCACACAAGGCAGCTGACGGCTCCATATGAGGTCAGAGAAATGTGTGTTTGTTTGTCCTGCGGAGCGGGGTCCGGTCTGTTTACATTCACACTGTACTGGAACCGCGCTGGAGTTCTCTTCTACCGGACCCAGTCCTAGGTTTTAGCCTGGGCCAGAGTTCGCCTTTTTGTTCCATGACAGAGTTTGATGGCGCGTTCACACCTCCCTAAACGAACCAGACTTTCTAGGAAAACAAGCTAGAGTTCGATTAAAGCGGACTAAACGGGGCTGGTGTGAATGCAGCCTTAAGCTCCTGCCAGACACCTCTTAAGTGCAGGGACATCATCTACCAAACGGACCTTCCACGGCCTGCCTCTTCATGTCCTCCCTAGGACCTCATCTCTCCACTGGCCTCCACCTGTGGATCAACGGTGTCCCTTCAACAACCATCTTCAAAACAAATCTCATCTGAGTCAGCCTGCTCCTGTCTCCACCACCAATTACCTCCAAACTGGATCTTCTGCAAACCCCAGGACCTCTCCTCTTGTCTCCTTCTCAGCCTTCACCTAAAACACAAACTGTAAGGAGTTATTCTCTTTCTCAAGGATTCAATATTCTACATACAAACAGAACCCATACTCTCCTTGTCCTCTTCTCCCTTACAGCTGCAACGACACAGTCACCTGTACATAAAGTTCACTTGCCTTCTGTACTCGTGACTCTCTTCACTGAATCGGTCTGCCTGCGTGGAGGTCGACGTTGATACAAACCTGATACACTTTAGTGCCAGTCCTCCTGTTGTTGGCTCAGAATGATTCTTTATTTCTCCAAATTGAATTTGTACACAAAGCTCTCTACATGAACAGTGGGCCCTGAGGGACAGTGCTTGTCCTGCATGTTTTGCTGCTTCGTCACACCCAGTTTAAGTGAACGGGTCATTAACGGGCTTCTGCAGAACTTGATGCCATGCTGAGGACCTATTGCAGTCGTAAAGCCCAATTTTACTATTAATATATATTATTTTCAATAAAACAGATTTTTTGGGGCACATTTGCATTTCTTGTTCACCTACAAACTGCTTTTAGTGAGGGAAAATACATTTAAAAAAACTGCTTCCAAAGTGGATTTTTATTTGTTTAAACTCTGGTTTTGCTGCATCACAAACTGGGGATAAGACTTTGAGAAACAATGGTGTAGCTGCTTCTCCTGCACATTCCTTTGTCCCTGAACTGTTTTTAGTTATCCCCCCACCCCCACCCCACACACACACACACATTTCTCTCACTTTATCCTGAGCTTGTGCAGAACTGTTTAATAACTGAGAAACCATCAACCGTATCAAAGATTTGTTTCATCTGACCCAAGCATGTTTTTTTCATGTCGCTTTTTCTTGCCTTTTAATGTTGGTTCTCACCACCTACTGTAGTTGGGCATTATGGGTATTACAGAGTTTTGTGAGAATAGTGTGGATATAATTTTTCTTTAATGAACCCAGAAAAACGTATATGTTTGAACAATGCCCAGAGTAGTGTAGATGGGGACTAAAGTCTGAGAGCAGTCCAAAACCTGCAGGACACTGAGCCCTGAGGACTACGGTTAGGACACCAGGTAAAAGATTCACTTTTAGATTCTTTCCACACACTAAGATCTGAACTGTGCCGTTAATGTTTACAGCTCTTTTCTCTCATTTCTGTCTGCATGTATTGTCCACAAAACCTTCAAGTATGCTTTTGAAATAAGTAATGACACTTTTAACAGGACCTTGTGTTGTTTTCTAAGCGTGTGCCTCTCTGGTAATTGAATTGTTGTATAGGTAACGGACACCATTATCCTGATAACACAATGTGATGACAGAAACTCGTCCTCCATGCTGTTGTGTAACCAGCTGGTAGAGGTGAAGCAGAGGAGTCACTGTCATTGAGTTCTCTGTGTGATGGAGACAAGCAACACTCACACATACACACATCACATGTTACCTTTCATAATTAAAATCATCTGTTGGAAAATTATGGTTGACACTCTTGCAAGCTGTTGTGCTCAGAGTGTGTATTATGAATGACTCTCAGCTACAACCTTATCAGATTTTATCTCAATATCTGCAGAATTTATTTACCGTAGTTATAGCCATTTTTGTGTTAGCTGATGTTTAACTGTGGAGGCCAGCTTAAGCTGGATTGACTCCAAAAGTAAACCTGTCAACAATTACTTTCTGAAAGTTTAATTGAAACCCACCCAGTGATAAATTAAATATTTTGCCAGCAAACATACAGAATTATTTCATCCTTAAGATTTAAGCTAATAAATTTTGCAATGAGTGACTTAAACTGGGGGCAGCACGGTGGCACAACCGGCAGAGCTGCTGCCCCTCAGCGAGCAGGCCCCCAGGCTCAAATCCTGCTCCGGGGCCTCTCTGGGTGGAGCCAACATTCTTCAGTCAGGTCATCTGGACAGTTGCTTTTTTTTTTCTGTGCTGAAACGTTTCACCTTCCATCCAGAAGGCTTCATCAGTCAAGGAAACACACAACAAAACTGATTCTTCCCCCAACAGCTTACTCCAAAGTGATGAAGCCTTCTGGATCAAAGGCAAAACGTTTCAGCACAAAAAAAAAAGAAAGTGTCCAGATGACCTGACTGAAAATGTGTTGGATTGTAAACCTGGATTACTGAGCATGGACTTTGTTGTTTTCTGGGTGGAGTTTGCATGTTCTCTCCGTGCATGCGTGGGTTTTCTCCAGGTACTCCAGTTTCCTCCCACAGATCAAAAACATGCATGTTAGACTGACTGGTAACTCTAAATTGTCCCTAGGTGAGAGAGAGAGAGAGAGAGAGAGAATGGTTGTTTGTCTCTATGTGTCCCTGTGATGGACTGGAGACCCGTCCAGGGTGTCCCTGCCGTCTCGTTGTGAGGGCTGAACAGTTGGTGGATGAACTCAGAGCCTCTGCTCACCTCTGCTGACTGAGACGCCATATGGACGGGGTGAGTCGGACTTCTCATAATGCGTTATGTTTTGGCTCGAACGGCGGTACAGTCCATGTTGGCCTCACTCGATCATTGAGGCCTAACGGGTTTTGATGTTCCAGTACTGTGGCGTGAAGAAACACCAGGGGCTCATGGACAAACCAAGATGGACGCTGCTTCTCACCTCTCCCAAACGCAATGATGTGTGAAATTGATTTTGCCGTCAGAACGCCCCCCCCCCCCCTCCCCCCCGGTTGGCCTTTGCTCTTTTCATCTCTATCTGTCTCAAAATATATTTCATTACAGAAACACGACATCTGTGTACTAACGAGGAGCTTGACAGCAACAAGTTTCTACTCTGCTGCTTGGAAATCAAGCGTGCTTGATGGAGCTGCGAGGTTTTCTCCTGGTGCTTTGTGTCTCTGGGCACATGCTGTTCTAGATGAGAGCTACATTCAAGATGCTCACTTTGCCTCCTTGAAGGCTAACTGGGAGTAAATATGTGGGGAAAAGGGAGATTGTCCTGAGATCAACCTCTTCATTAATCAACACGAAGAAAGATTCAATCACTTTTATCAATCAGTCTGTATCAATAGCTGCCTGGAAGAAGTCACTGCTTGTAGTTTTGGAGCACTTTTGAGGAAAATTGTGGTGTAAGACGCCCTCTAGTGGTTCAAAAGACTCATTGGACAAATGCAGGAGCACAAGTCCACAAACACACACACACACACACACACACACCATGGTTTGCTTATGTCCAAATTGGGGGCGCATATTTTAACTACCTACCTTAGGGGACACCCCTTTCTGAATGGGTTAGGGACAAACTGCTATGTGATTTTTTTTACTCTAAATTTACAGAAAACAAATGTCACCTGAAAATTTTGTTTAAATCCTTTTTTGATAAAATTATTTTTTGCCTTGACATTGGGGACCAGGGAATTTTTAAGTCCACTTTGGGGACTTGAGTTTTACACAGATACACAAACTGATTAAAGTCACATTTGGGTACCTTATGACCCTTTGGGGACTTTAATTCAATTCAGTTCAATTCAGTTAATTTATATAGCACCAAATCACAACAAAGTTGTCTCAGGATGATTTACAAGAACATTCACATACATAGAAAAGCCAATTAGTAAAGTTCTCTATCTAAGAAAGTTTTATACAGTTTTACACAGATACACAAACTGATTAAAGTCACCTTTGGGTACCTTAAATCCCTTTGGGGACTAGTCATTGTTTTATCTACAGCTATTTCAAAACATATGTAATATGAACAAAACAGTGTACTACAAATATGCAACCTTGTATTAGTTTATATTGACCTGGCCTGTTGTTCTCGACTTTTGAATTGGGGAAACCTTGTTTAATACAACCCCAAAAGAAATGTTGCACAATATACTGTACAAGCAGCAATGCAAATGTGAAGACATACAGAAAGTACTCTAGATCATCAAGATTAAAATTTCCTTTTATCTTTAAGAACTCTATTGTTTAGCTTTGTGCCAAAAGTAGTTTTTATTTTACCTTAATTTGGTTCATAGATCTGTTATCCTGTCTGAAGTTAAGATAATCTGCACAAACTCAAAGACCACTGTTTGAACCAATTCTGAGCCACTTCTGTTAATGTGTGATCAACTCTGTTTTAGTTCACACAACATACTGACATAGTTGGGCCTCTGACATTGATATTTTACATTTTACTTCTGCTCAAGCACAGCACTTGCATATGGTTTTTTTAATTGAATATTTATTTATTGAATATGTTTACAAGATGTTTTCCCAAAAAATGTTCTTCTATATCACCCTCTTGAAAAAAAAATTTCAATAAATGAAAATCATAAATAAATGTATTTTCATTTTTTTATATATAAATTCTTCCTAATTTTTTGTAATTTAATTTTTTTAACTAGTGACCAGCCTATTGGATTTTATGGACATGCTTCAGGCTACAGATGATTGGCTAAATTACTATGTTTTATATATCAACATATTTTTTCAAAATATCTTGATGCATGCTCAATAATCCAGGTAGAAAAATCCAAAAAAGTTCAATCTGGTCCTCTGGACATTCAAAAAAACAAAAGCAAAACAAAGCAAAAAAAATTCTAGAAACGTTTCGTCTCTCATCCAAGAGACTTCCTCAGTCTGAGGTGCTGTTTTCAGCTCAGTTTCTTAAATAGCACCTTCTTAGAGTGGATCAACCAGTTTGCTGCTGACAACCAAAACCAGCTGATCACATGCTCAAGAAGGACCATCAGCCTAACAATGGGTCATTAGCACACTGATGGCTGTTTACTACTCACAGAGGGCTGAGTGATACTAGCAATCACAGCATTGTAAGAGGGGGACAGTTGAACCCGGAGGCCTCCACCCCTGTTTTTTTCAAAATGTTTAACAAATTTATAGTCTTATTTCAGATTTGTTTAGTATTAAATCATGTGAAATTTGAGACTTAATGTCAGCCCAAGAAATACAAGCAAAAGAAAAATAATTCCAACAATAAAATGCTTAGTAACTTTTTTACTAAATTTCAGAACACTGTTGAAATGCTCTGCAGTTCAAATAAACATTGGAAAAGAGCATGAATCATCATGACAGGCTTTGGGCAACAAAAATACATTTTCACTGGGCTAAAAAGTGTTTTGTATTCAACATATTCATTTCAAGTATTACATCAAAACAAAAACTACAATCATTATTTGGCACACAATTCAATTCACACAGTCAATTTTTGATACAATTTTTTTTAACACCAGTCTAGTTTCAGTCCTTAAGTGCATAGGGTTCTGCATTGATGCAAGTGTCTTTACCAACAAATAAAAAGATAGTCTAATAACTTTTGAGGTAATTTTCAGTGAAATTGTTATGAATAGTTAGTACCTTGTCAGCTGTGACATCCATCACAGAGCACAAAGTATGTAGAAAATAGACGTCTTTGTCAAGGCTAGGCAAATGGTTAACCAACAAGGTGTTTTTTTATTCTATAAAACAACTTTCTCAAAAACAACATACTTGTGTCAAAGAATGCTACATTACCTAATATTAAACCCTTAAACTTTTGGATGGCACCATTTTGTTAATAAAGTTTGTCACTTTATTCTCAGTCGATGTCCATATTACTATGCATATGTTTGTGTGCAGAGCATAGATAGACCATGCATATACTACTGATGCTAAGGCTGCTGAATGTATTATTCTGCCAGAAGATGAGCAAACTTTTAGACTGACTAAATATACTTATCAGTCAGATTGATACATTTGCCACTTCATCATTACAGGCAAATAATAGTTTATGCTCAGCATACAAACTGAAAACAAACTGTCATGCAAAAGTGCATTGAATTTAATTAACTAATGCAAATTCTTTCACATCTCTGTGTTATTTTTGAGGAAGTAGTTTTGCAAGTCTGAAAAAGAAAAAAGAAAAACTGGTACTCATTTGGCTACCCAGTAGCCTAATCCAGATGAAGACATAAGTCTTTCTCCATACTCTATGATCCATGACTGATGTTTCAGCAAATAAGATACCAACTATTGAAAACTATTTTGACACATTATCACTTCAAAAAATGTTCAGATGATCCCTTTTCTGCTCAAACCTCAAATATTACATCAAGAAAAGCAGCAGAGAAGAAAGAGGAGGAAAAGTGTCATCATTAAAAAAATCTACATACTTGATTAAATTTAATACAACATGTCAAAATGTCTAAACTAGGCTGAAAATCACAAACAACTATAATAATTCTTTGGCACAAGCCAGTCTCTTCAAGGCAGTGATCCGGTTTCTGACAATTTTTTACCCAGTCCAGTTTCTGTCCTCAAGTACATTTGGCTCTGCTTGATGCACTGAAGGAAGTGTATTTTCTGAGGTACCTTGCATGTGTGGACGAAATTCATCATGCGTTTTTCAACCGCACGAACCTCTGTGTCTTCCCACTTATGTTTAGCATTCCCCCTGGTTGCCTGTGAAGAACAAATGTAAAGATCATACTATTTTAAAAAATCAGTGTTTATCTAAAACATAGATGGCATACATTACTTCAGAACACTGCAAAAGGTGTGTATAAAAATATTGTATTCATGTTAAGCAAACCCCCACCTTACATTAGATTTAGAATGGGTTTGGACAAAATGGATTCACAGTTGAATATTCAAATATTTTAACTAAATTACTAGAACTGTAGTCAATAGGAAGAAATTAATTGTTGATGAAGATGATCATCATCATTGAAGCTTCTGTCTGGTATCAGTTTTATTGTAATTTTTCTCTAAGAATTCAGTTGCAGCTCACATGAGGCAGAGAGGTGACAGCATGCTTTCAAAATGTAATACATCTGAATATTTATATTTGTTTTTCAATTATCCTGTTTTTTTCAATTCAATTCAGTTTATATAGCACCAAGTCACAACAGAAGTCATGTCAGGGCACTGAACAGAAACATTCATATATAAAAATAATAATTCAACACTATTTATCTGAGGAGCAGACCGTTTAAGTTTAACTCCATTGCAGAACTCTCATCTTGAGCAAGCACAAAGATGACAGTGGTAAGGTAAAACTCCCTCATGAGGAAGAAACCTTTAGTAGAACCAGGCTCGAGACATCTGCTTTAACCAGCTGGATTTAGTAGGAACAGGAAGGAGGAACAGATACACAATGGCAGGTCAAGAATCACATGATAGAAATAGTATCAAATGAAAACTATTCAATTTTAACAATTCATTTTAAGAAATGAGATCAATTTGTCCTCCAGTAGTCTAAGCCTATGGTAGCATAACAAGCCAACCCTAACTATAGGATTTATAAAAAAGGAAAGTCTTAAGACTAGTCTTAAAACTAGACAATGTGTCAGTCTCATGGACAGAAACTGGAAGTTAGTTCCACAAGAGAGGAGCCTGATAACTTCCTCCCATTCTGCTTTTAGAAACTCTTAAGAACCACGAGTAAGCCTTCAGTGTGAGAGCTAAGTGCTCCGTTAGGAAAATATGGAACAATAAGATCTCCAACATAAGATGGAGCTAGGTTGTTAAGGGCTTTAATTTAATTTATTTATTTAAATTAGGACAATACAACATGTCAGCAGTTAGCATCAATGTAAATATGTTAGAGTTAGCACAACAGCTAATTTTCATCCGTCGTCCTAAGGCAAGTAAGAACAAGAAACAGCCCACACAAAGAGTAGAGAATAATACAAACATCACCTACATAATACAACATGAAATTATAATAAAGATATGATGCCATAACAAAATAGACAAGTATCTACATATGAGTGCACCTCTGGTTGGTTCTCAGTCAACATTTCAAAAAGTTTATAGATTAGAAGAAAGATTTTGAATTAAAATTTGGACTTGACAGGGAGCCAATGGAGAAAAGCTAAAACTGGATAGATATATCTCCTAACTCCAGTTAAGACTCTGGCAGCATCATTTTGGATTAACTGAAGACTTTTTAAATAAGCTTTTCACACGTGTGTGTATGTGTATATACATATATATATACATACATATATATACATATATATATATACATACATATATATACATACATATATACACATACATATATATACATACATATATATATACATACATATATATACATACATATATACACATACATATATATATACATACATATATACACATACATATATATATATACATATATACACATATATATATATATATACATATATACACATATATATATATATACACAT
>NC_056501.1:52530755-52534706 GCF_014905685.2 Nematolebias whitei | reverse complement strand
AAGTTTACAGTTGTGGTGTTTTGAAAGCTGAAAATAACGTCAATGGGTTTCATTTTAAAGCTGAAATGTATGTCTGTTGTGTGACAAAGCTGATGAGCTGTGGAAAGCGTTTGATTATGTTTAATCTGTGGTGCAGAAAGGGGGTTCTGCCCGGTTCTGTTCTGGCTCGGTTCTGATTCGTTCAAATGAGTCGTTTGCATGATTAAACTGCTGTTTAAAACTGAGCGCCGTCTCAGTGAGCTTTTGGGAGTTTATTTGTCACATTTTTAACAGAAAATTGTGCATTTTGACAGTTTTAATGATGAAAGTTGACCGGACTTGTTCAGGCTAAATGCTAACACGCTAGCTGAAAAAACGATCCGTCATTGGCTGAAAACCGCTGCTTGAAACGCCCTGATTCGCTGGAGAGACGAGTGACGTGTCTGTCGTCACTTCCTCTGATGTCAGGTTGTAAAACCCACCCCCACCGCTGCTCTGTCATTGGTAGATTCAGTCACGTGACCCGGAAATGAAGCTCGTCTTCATAGGGAATTTCAATCTGCTGTTTAAAGTTGAAAAACGCTTTAAAGTTGGTTCTGATCCGCTGTTCCGATTGTTTAAAGCCTAATCGCTGAAACTTTGCCACGTTTAAGTTTTAAATCCGTCATTAAATGGTGTTTTTGGACCACGCTAGCCGATGCTAATTTAAGCTATCAGCTAACAACCGGATGTCACCAAAGCCACAGGAAGTCATCGCGACTCCTACTGGTCGCCACTAACAGTGTCAGGGTTAAAATAAAATAAGGTTATACTGCCACCTCCTGTTGGAAACTTAAAATCACAGTTTCACTTCGTTTTTAGGATATTTTGGTGAAATTAAACGTGTTTATTTCTGTCAGAAGCATTTTTGAGTTAATAAACGTTCCTCAAGCTGAGTTATTACTGTTATCTTGCATTTAAAAAGTGATTAAGGTATTTATGCCCAGAAAGGCATCTACTAAGACATTTTTCATTCACTGATAATTCCTCAAAAGGAGGTGCAAAATGAAAAATCAGAAACTTTTTAAAGATACAGTCCAGATATTCACAGAGTTGATAAAGTTTACTCATTTGCTGAAAAGATAATACACGTTTAATTGCTAGAACACTAAATAAGAGTAATTATATCAGAAAAAGGAAACTTTTCTGATTTATTTTACCACATAAAACACCACATCTTCCTATTTAATTTTTAAATAGAAGATAATGGCAGGAGAAGAGGAAAACGTTGACCCTTTAGACTCCCAGTCAGAAGATGACAGTCAACAAGATGACATCATCCAGGGAGCTTTAAATATTTTAACGAACCCAATAATTGGCACACAATTAGCCGAGATGGATGAAACTCAAAGAGCTGAAGAGCTGAGAAGTTTAGCAAAAGGAGCCACGGTTAAAGAGAATAAAAAGCAGGGCCTTGAACGGTTAACAAAAATTTCTCTGCTTCTCAAAGACAAATTGGATCAACAGGTTGAACAAAACGACGTGCTGTCTAAGGCATATGCAGCAGACAGAGAGAGGTATCTCAAATTCATGGCACAGTCTAAACTTGATGAAGAGACACGTGCAGATGAGGTGCAAAGTGAGAGGGAGCTCTCACAAAATCAGCTGTCATTACAAGCTCACTCATATGAGGAGAAGATTAGGGATAGAGAGATTCAGTACCAAGCACTGTGTTTAGACAACGATGTGCTACGACAACAGTTGCAGCTCACATCAAAAGCTCTGAACGAATGCAGATTGGAAAATGAGGCGTTAGTCCTACAAGGCGTGCGTTTACGAAGTGAATGTCAAACATCACAGGAACGCTTAAAAGCCTGTGAGGAGAAACTAGCCGCGGCAACAAATAAGATTTCTGACGTGGGGCGAGTTTGTCTGGAACTCAGAGAAGACTGAGGTCAGAGTCCAGGTCACCCACAATCACCTCAGAAGAATTTTGGTGCACCTCCTGCTCTTAATCCCATTCTGCCACCTCCACATGTGTGTAGAGACACACCTCCATCCTTACCTGAAGTAGTAGGGATAGACCTGAGCAGGTCTACACTACCAAACAGGCAAGAGAGAGCATTTAAACTTCCTCTTTCAATAGATGATCTTCAAAAACTCTCAAAATATGTACAACGCTTTGTACCTGGACCAATGGGTTCAACGGGCACAAAAGTGTATCTAAACGACCTTGATTTCAGACTGAGTGGTTATCCTAATGCTACGGTTGAGGATAAAATTAGTCTGATAAGGCTCACTTCGGACAGAGAGGTGTTCACCTTCATCGAGCGTCAACCTGATGCCATGAGGAGGATTACAACCTTCTGTGTGAAGCTTTGATCAGGGAGTACGACCCCTGCACGGGACCTGCTGGTTTCCCAGCTGCTGACAAGGTCACGCAAGGGAAGCATGAACATCCAAAGGTTTATTACAAAAGAATCTTCCAAGCTTATTTTGGTTACAGAAATTAAACCGGAATGGAGGAAGAAGAAGGTTTTAAATTTGTTTTCAGCAAAAATCTCCACACTGACATTAAGTTGTCAGTACAAATGATGGCAAATTTCAAAGAAAAATCCATCAATGAGATTAAACAGTGTGCTGTGAATGTGTTTGAGGCATGTTCTCATGCTAAGACGCCCATAGAGGTGTTTCCTGGTGTAAAGGTTAAACTCCACTCCCTAGAACTGGAAGGACGGCGTGCATCGCGTCCTCCTCCTAAAAAAGGCGAGAAAAAGCAGTCTTTTCAAACTAAAAACCCGCGTCATTAAGGTGCACGCTGGGACAAAAAAGCTCCTCTTTCAGAGGATGAACGTGATTATCGTAAATGGGGTGTGCGTAGGACGCAAAGATATGGGATCCAAGAGGACCCGTATTATCAGGGGAAGTCCGAAAAGGAACCCCCAAAAGACGTACCTAACCCTCCCCCACCTCGGACGAAACGAACCGAGGCGAAAGAATCACATAGGTTCTAGAAACAAGGCCCTACACCTCTGAGCTTGGAAGAGACAGAGAAACTACGCAGGTTATTAGAAACTTTGAAACACGCTGAAATGGGAAACCAACCTGGAGCACTATGCAGTGATGTAATCACTATTACATCTGAGGGCGCGAATGACAACATCACAGATGTCGGTGGAACACACCAAGACATTGTTGTTGTGGCCTCCAACAACCCCTCATCGGAAGAAGGGGGGTAAACACACACACAAACGATGACGAGTCATTGCAAGCAGAACACTCAGAAACAGCTACTGCTGTGCTGACGGTTCAGACAAACCAAGATTACACAGACAAGGCTGAACGTGTGAAGAAACGTCAGAAAAAACCCAAGAGGTTTCTGTGTAACTTTATCAGAAGGGGGGTCGCCAAGAAGGCGTACCTGTCAGTAACACTCGAAGGAGTCCTCACACACGAAGCACTCCTGGACGGTGGGGCAGACATAACAATTATGTCAGCTAAACTGTTCGAGGAGCTGAGGACAGCCGCTGCCGGTGTTAACAGGATAATACCTCTCACAGAATGTGCTATAGAAATGCAGGGTCTCTCAGAGAAGAGGACAACCCTGACAGCTATAGCAATGGTTCACATGCAGGTTGGCAGAATGACACTATACCACCCGGTACACGTGTCTCGTGTTGACTCATTCCCATTTTTGGTTGGCCAGGATTTTATAAATCGCTTCAACGCGATTATAGATTATGGTGATCAAACAATGTGGACAACAGTGAGCAAACCACTGCCAATAGATACGCCTCCGGAGTGTGACACAGACTGCCCAACAGCAGGTACCGCGGAAGGCGCAAAGGACTCCTCAGCCGAGGACACTAGCCCGGTGAGTACTCCTCTGAAATCATGTGAAACCAAAGAGACCCACCCGGTGGTCCAAACTCTGACCCAACAAGACAGCCTCCTCTGTGAGCTGGAGCAGTCAGAGTCCACCGAACACTACCT
>NC_056501.1:52528710-52530655 GCF_014905685.2 Nematolebias whitei | reverse complement strand
GTCCTTCTTGAGCATGTGATCAGCTGGTTTTGGTTGTCAGCAGCAAAACTGGTTGATCCACTCTGAGAAGGTGCTATTTAAGAGACTGAGCTGAATACAGCACCTCAGACTGAAGAAGTCTCTCGGATGAGGGACGAAACGTTTCTACATTTTTTTGTTGATTTGCTTTTTTTTTTTTGAATGTCCAGTGGACCAGATTTAACATTTTTAGATCCTGTTTTTATGTTTGCTGGTAAGGTTGTCTCATCAAACTCAATCATAATTGATCAACTTCCTACTCTCTCCCCATTAACAGTTCTTGACAGTCTCTTCAAGTTGTTTACTTGTGCACCAACAATGTTCCTTTTTATTTGATCTAAATCTTCATCCACTGGGATACCGTAAATAACTCCGCGAACCGTTTTGTTTTCTCCTATTATCTTTCTTTCCATGACCATTCTTTTACAGATGTTCTCGACGTGCAAACCCTTATTTTGTTGTTCTTCAGTTTTACATGACACTAATAAATTTCAATCTCTTAACACCTTCACCATTTCTACATCCCCAATCTTCCTTTTTATTTCTTTTGATATCAAAATGGGGCTTATGTTTCCCTGCCCTTCCTCATTTTTTAGTTTTAATATTACTTTAAATTCATCCCTCACTACTTTTCTTCTTACCACCCTTTCTTCATCAGAGCTGCTCCCTTTTATTACTCTGGCTGTCATTTGTCCCTTCCTCCATTTTATTTCTTCCACGTCCTCTCCCTCTACCTCCCGGTGTCCACCCCTCAAAATCCATGTCTGCCTCGTCTCCTACCTGTTTTTCCATTCGAACCATTCACATACCAGTTTATGACAATTTCTGCCTGTTCCAAAGTCCAAAAAATTGTCAAATATCGATAATCCGTCAAAAATTGTTTTAAATTCCGCGCCCAACAGCTTCCTCCTCTCTGGGTGATCCCAACTTCCACCAGCCTCTTCCCCATATTGAACCGAACTGAAGCAATTTAATGACACCTGGGGAAACCTGTGCAGGTGCTTTGAGTTTAGTAGATGATCAGTGTCACACTCAGTTTAAAACGTTCATGTCCTGCAACATTTGGACTGATGTCTCCACAGGATTCTGATTTTTTGAAATCCTGTTTTTGTGGGTTTCATGAGATGGAAGCGCAAATTATGTAAAAATAAACCAATACTTGAAATTGTTTAAATTGTGGGTCATGAATCTATCGTCTATTAAAGATTAACTTTTTGAATGGAATTATGGAAGTTAAACAACTTTTCTATGATACTGTAATTTTTTGGAAAGGATCTGTATATATAAAATCTCGTCAGAATCCTCCAACATTTTTCAGTCAGGTCATCTGGGGGTGGGGGGGGGGGCGTACCAAAGAGACCATCTAATCACAAGCAGAACTGGTTTGCTCCACTTTGGAGTAAACTGTTGGGGGAAGAATCAGTTTTGTTGTGTGTTTCCTTGACTGATGAAGCCTTCTGGACCGAAGGCGAAACGTTTCAGCACAAAAAAAGAAACTGTCCAGATGACCCGACTGAAAAATGTTGGATTTTATACCTGGATTATTGAACACTTTGTTGTCAAATTCCTGTTTTACTGCTGTTAATTTTCATCCATCCATTATCTTTTACCCACTTCTTCCTTTTTGTGTCACTGGTGCCCATGTCCAGTCATCACTGTGCAGAGGCGGGGGACACCCTGGACAGGTCTCCAGTCCATCACATGGACACATAGACAAACAAGACAAACAACCATTCACTCTCTCTCTCACCTAGAGACAGTTTAGAGTTACCAGTCAGTGTAACATGATGTTTTTGGTCTGTGGGAGGAAACTGGAGTACCTGGAGAAAACCCATGCATGCAGTTTCCACCAGAAAGGTCCCGGCTGGGATTTGATTCGGGGGACCTGCTCACTACAACTCTACCAACTGCATCACCGTGCTGTAAG
>NC_056501.1:52523980-52528610 GCF_014905685.2 Nematolebias whitei | reverse complement strand
GGGACCTGCTCACTACAACTCTACCAACTGCATCACCGTGCTGTAAGCTCCAGCTGTTCATAAATCACATTTTCATGTGTAGAAAATATCCCTGTGAGAAAATGAGCTCAGGTAACTACAGCTGTTAAGGCTGATCTCAAGTTGTTTTAATTTAACTTTGGTGTCACTGTGATCACAGGGTGACTGAATCAGCACAGAACGCTTTAACTTTTGTGTCTATTCTTGATTGAATCACTGCTGCCATCTGTTGGGACAATTTTATAACTTTTCTTCACCCACTGTGTATATTGTATTTGCTTTTGTACTTATTGTGAAAAAAAAGTTTATTCTTTTAAGGGATAAATCTGAATACTCCTAAAACAAAGCTTAAGTTTCTGGATGTTCACACTTACATTTGGACACAAAAACTGTGGCAGTACCTGGTTTTATTTCTGGAAAAAATAATAATAATCTGCAGTTGTTACAGTTGCAAAGTGTCCGGACCGCTGCAACAGTGAAAAGCACAATCTGAAGAAGAATAAAACAGGAGAGAGCAATGACGACCAAAGCACTGCTTTTAACATCCAGATTGCATTTACTAGTGTACAATATTAATGCTTTACATTACATTTCTTTTCCATAAACACCGTTTCCTTTTCTCACAAGTAATAATTAACTTCAACACATTACCCTATTCACCATTTCACATTACCATCCTTCACTTAGATGAAGACAACCAAGGTATAGTACAGAGTATGACGAAAGTGAGTACACCCCTCACATTCCTGCAGATTTTTAAGTTTATCTTTTCATGGGACAACTCTGACTAAATGAAAAGTAATCTGTGTGCAGATTATATAACAGTGTAAATTTATTATTCCCTCAAAATAACTCAATATACAGCCATTGATGTCTAAACCACCGGCAACTAAAGTGAGTACACCCCTTAGTGAAAGTTCCTGAAGTGTCAATATTTTGTGTGGCCACCGTTATTTACCAGAACTGCCTGAACTCTCCTGGGCATGGAGTTTACCAGAGCTTCACTGGTTGCCACTAGAATGCTTTCCCACTCCTCCATGACGACATCATGGAGCTGGTAGATATTCGAGACTTTGCACTCCTCCACCCCAAACATGCTCTCTTGGGTTTAGGTATGGAGACATCCTTGGCCAGTCCATCACCTTTACCCTCAGCCTCTTCAGTAAAGCAATGGTCGTCTTGGAGGTGTGTTGGATCATTATCATGCTGGAACACTGCCCTGCCACCCAGTTTCTGGAGGGGGGGGGGGTGTCAAGCTCTACTTCAGTTTTTCACAATACATATTAGAGCTCATGTGTCCCCAACACCTGCTGCACTCCTGCAGCCCCAGACCATGGCATTCCCACCACCATGCTTGAGACCATCTGAACCAAACAAATTAATCTTGGTCTCACCAGACCACAGGACCTGGTTCCAGTAATCCATGTCCTTTGTTGACATGTCTTCAGCAAACTGTTTGTGGACTTTCTTGTGCACAAACTTCAGAAGAGGCTTCCTTCTGGTATGACAGCCATGCAGACCAGTTTGATGTAGTGTGCAGCGTATGGTGTGAGCACTGACAGGCTGACCCCCACCTCTTCAATCTCTGCAGCAGTGCTGACAGCACTCCTGCACCTGTCTTTCATAGATGGATGTGACGCTGAGCACGTGCACTCAGCTTCTTTGGACGACCAACGCGAGGTCTGTTCTGAGTGGACCCTGCTCTTTTAAAGTGCTGGATGATCTTGGCCACTGTGCTGCAGCTCAGCTTCAGGGTGGTGGCAGTCCTCTTGGACATCTTCATGTAGAGCAACAGTTCGTCTTTAAAGATGCTCAGAGAGTTGTTTGTCATGAGGAGCCATGTTGGAACTTTCAGTGACCAGTGAGAGTGTGGGAGCTGTACTACAAAACTGAACACCACCTGCTCCATATGCACACCTGAGACCAGGTGACACTAACAAGTCACATGACATTTTGGAGGGAAAATGACAAGCAGTGCTCGATTTAAACATTTAGGGGTGTAGTCTCTTAGGGGTGTACTCACTTTAGTTGCCGGTGGTTTAGACATTAATGGCTGTATACTGAGTTATTTTGAGGGAAGAATAAATTTACACTGTTATATAATCTGCACACAGACCAGATTACTTGTCATTGTGTCAAAGTGACATTTTGTCAGAGTTGTCCCATGAAAAGATGGACTTAAATATCTGCAGGAATGTGAGGGGTGTACTCACTTTTGTGATACACTGTATATTAAACAGGATAAATCAACTGTTTTTAAAGCTTTGCAGGATTTAGCTGCATATTAACTGGTCTGAACATCAAAATGTACAATGATCTAAACTACAAGTACAAATTTTATAACACATACAATTCAACATGGCATTGTTCCAACTTTAACCTCTGGATTCCCATGCTTAACAACAAACAGACAATAATAACAAAGAATAAGAACAAAGGATAATGTCTTCATGCCTTTAGCTTCAGCTACTCTCTTGACTTTTAGGCTCCGTGCTACTTTATGAGCCACAACAATATGCACTGAATGCTTATTCAAACAAAAGCAGAATAAAACTCCTAAAACCGGAGTTAATAAGATATCACGGTCTTTCAGTCTCTTAACCACACGAGACTCGTGTGGATAAACAACTGTATCATCAGCATTGAAATGTATGGATGCATCAAGGATGCACTGACCTACATTACCTATGTAGATTGTAAAAAGGGTGGGTCCTAAGACTGAGCCTTGTGGTACACCATTGTTGACTGTTAAATAACTTGAAGAAGTACCATTATGTCGAACATATTGCCTCCGATCTGAAAGAAAGTTAGAGAACCAACCAATGGTGTGATCTGAGAAACCGATTTCTGAGAGTTTATGACACAAGATGTTCTGATCCACAGTGTCAGAATCTTTAGACAGGTCTAAGAAAAGTGCAGCACAATAATCTTTAGCATCCAGTGCTTCAACAACGTCATTAAGAACCTTCAGTGAAGCAGTGGTTGTGCTGTGTTATTTCCTGAAACCAGATTGATGTGGAGGTAAGATGTTAAATGAGTCCAGGTCATTTTTGATTTGAGAGTTTATCAGTTTTTCTAGAACCTTGGCTAAAATGCAGAGTTTAGAGATTGGTCGATAGTTGTTCAGTGAGGTGGGGTCACCTCCCTTCAGCAAAGGAAGAACAAAGGCTGTTTTCAAGTTTCTGGATGGAGTTTTGTCTTATGGAGAGATTGAAGATGTGGGTCACAGGGACTGTGATGATATGAGCAGCCAGCCTTAAGAAATAAGGTGGAAGTTCATCTGGACCTGCAGATTTTTTAGGATCAAGATATTTTGACAGTTTATTGACCTCACTGACTGAGAATGGAGAAAAAGAGAAGCTGTGATTAACTGAGGATTGACTTGTAGGAGGGATTTGATTTGTAGAAGTTTGATTATTAAGTGAAGTGGCTGATCTTCCATTAGTAACTGTGTCAAATAAAGAACTAGAAGCAACAAAATGTTTGTTGAGACAGTTCAGGATCTCGTGCTTATTTGACACAGGAACAGAGTTAATGAGAAGTTGTGATGGGAGGTCAGATGATTGGGAGCTGCCTGAGAGAGATCTGATGGTTTTCCAGAATCTGTTGGGGTCATTTAGATTTTTGGAGGTCTGAGATAAGAAATAATTGTGTTTTCCTGCTTTGATGGCAGTTGTGCATTTATTCCTCAGCTGTTGAAAACTCAACCAGTCAATATCTGAGCCAGATTTTCTCGATAAAGCCCAGAAATGATCCCTCCTGTGCAGAAGATCAGCTAGCTCTGATGTAAACCAGGGGCCGTCTCGTCCCTTTTGTTCTGAAATTGCGGAAAGGAGCATGTTTGTTCACAAAATAATTGAAACTATTATGAAAATTGTTCCAATTGGTGTTCACGTCGTCAGTTAATAGAATACGATACAAATAAACACAACTTGTACTTGTGATGCCCCTATAATTGGAGCACACCCACCAGTCCCCCTTTTTGAACAGAGGAACCACCACACGACTGTCAATCCGGTAGCACTGCCCCCGATGTCCACATGTTGCATAGGTGTGCCAACCAAAATATCCCCACAACATCCAGAGCCTTAAAGAAATCAGGGCCGATCTAATCCACCGCGGGAGCCCTGCTACATGGATCTTTTTAACTTCCTCGGCAACCTCAGCCATGGTTATGGACAGACCAGCTCTGATGTTCCCCGATTCAGCTTCCTCCATGGAAGGCAAATCCAAGTTGCTCATTTGGGCTGAGCCCGACCAAGCCCATTGGGTAGAAGCCACTTCACCAGGTGCTTGCTGACGAGCCCCTTCCCCAGGCCTGGCTCCAGGTTGGGGTCCCAGTAACCCACGTCTGGGCAAGGGACACTGAGCTTCTTGCTGTTTTCTGTCCAGATGAGCAATGACTCATGTTTTCATTTATTTACATTAATGATTAAATGTTTTCTTTTTTTATTTAATTCTTTGTCTAATTAGAACAAGTTTACTAAAATTATGCTACATAAGCTACTCACTTCCTGTCTAACCCATGTGTCTGATGTATCATCTTTGTGGATAAATACGTCAAGTTCACACGAGAAGATGTAAAAAATGGCAGGTTGGCTTTCTTGGACTG
>NC_056501.1:52512108-52523880 GCF_014905685.2 Nematolebias whitei | reverse complement strand
GGGGGTTTGGACTCGTTGACAAAAGAAGTGTTGAAAGAAATGGGTTTGTGGTCAGAGAAAACTGTATCTCCAATTTCTAACTCAGAAACAGATAAACCAAAGGTTAACACTAAATCCAGTGTGTGGCTATGCTAGTGAGTTGATCCTGCAACATTCTGTACAAAGTTCAGAGACGGAATCAGATCTAGAAAGTCCTGAGTCAGCAGCTTTTCAGGGCAGCAGACATGTATATTGAAATCTCCCAGAATCAAAACCTGATAATATCTTAGCAGAATCCAAGTTAAAAAGTCAGAGAGTTCAGCCGTGAAGTCCTTATTATATTTGGGTGGCCTGTATAACACAGCAGAAATAACAGGATTTGAATGGCCCACCTCAAAACACAGCAGTTCGAAGCTCAAAAAATTAGCTGGTATCTGTACCATTTTGCAGTTCCATCGTTTTTTGAAAATAGTTAGTAATCCACCACCTTTGCCTGATGTTTTTGGAGCATTAAAATAAGAACAGTCCGTGGTAAAATTTCTGACAGGGCCATGAACTCACCATAGGAGAGCCACGTCTCAGTCATGCAGAAGATGTCAAGACCAGTGGAGGAGAAAAAGTCCTTTAAGATGAACCGTTTTATTAGCCAGAGTTCTGGCATTTATCAGGGCAATCCTTGTAGGAATCACAGCAAGAGAAGTTGTCCATGAAGTTAAAACCAGCTGTCTCAGATTTGTGGAGTTCGACCCGCGACTCCAACGACCGGAAGCCCAGCGGCTACAAACAGGTCTTCTGTAGAAGCGCGACCCGACCCATGGGACCGGGAGGGACTCAGGTGTATCGGCGCAACACCAGGACAGGTGATTTAAGATGAGGTCCTCGTTTGAAGAGGAAGCCGCAGCAGCAGTCCGGCAGGCTTTGATCCTCAAAAGACGGCCGGCCCGTTTTCCATGGCACCTGGAGCGATGTCTTCGAGCGGGCAGGATACCACGGCGGAGGTAAACAGGAACGTCTTCAAGCAGAGGTGGGGGTCCAAGAGGGGGTCCAGAGTTATGATTATTATGATCAAACAAAGCGAGACTGGTGGCAGATAGTCGGAGATTTAGGAGTTGATAATGTTCATAAACCAGCAGTGAGTTGATGTTGTAGGTGAAAAATGACAAAAACAGAAAAAACACAATCAATGCAGACAGAGGTAGAGGGCAAGCCATGCACAGCGGCGCCATCTTCCCAGAACAATGAACAATACATATATATGTATATAATAATAATAATAATAATAATAATACTTTATTTATAAAGCCCTTTAAAACAACCACAGCTGCCACAAAGTGCTGTACATATAAAATAAAAGAACATTTAAACACATAAAAACAGTTGTTAAAACATTAAGATCAATAAAAGTAATAAAAACAGTGCAGATCAAATTCAGTGTGTGCTAAAAGCCAGGGAGTAAAAATGTGTTTTTAAAAGAGTTTTAAAACTGGACAGTGAAGGGGCTTGTCTGATTGTCTGTAAAGCGCTTTGAGTATCTTGAAAAGATAGAAAGGCACTATATAAGTACAGTCCATTTACCATTTGGTGCCTGTCTTGGCTAAACCAGAAGACCGAACAATTTCCAAGTTAACCACTTTCCCTCAAGGGATCATTAATATATATATATTTTTTAATTTTTAAAAATTTTCCAAGACATGTTCATAAGGTGAAATTGTATCAAATTCAAGAAAGGGGGTTGATGGCTGTAGGCCTGTTATTAGATTTGTCTGCATCTTTAGATGCAGTAGACCACAGACTCTTACTGTCTTGTTTGGACTGATATATGGGTAGATGAATCAGTTTTATTTTGTGTTTTTAAACTGATCCAAGTCTTACTTTCAAATATACAATCAAGCTGTGTTATTTTAGACCCAGACGAGAATGCAAAATCATTTTCTTAATTTAATCTTGACTGAAGAGGTAAATCACAGCCTTCATCACTGTAGAGGCACCTGAGTGAAACTAGTCCAAGAATCTGTTATTTGCTGCTCAAATGTATTATTAAGCCTTTATTGTTATGTACCAATTGCTCCAACTGGAAGATTTCTTGCTTTAAAATAGGTTCTTTAAATCAGAAGATGTAAAAAATGGCAGGTTGGCTTTCTTGGACTGTGAGGTCTCAGTCTCTGATAGAGGACATTTGCAAACTGAGGTGTACCGCAAACCCACCCACACAGACCAGTATTTGCAGTTTGACTCCCATCACCCTTTGGAGCACAAGTTAGGAGTCATCAGGACTCTGTACCACAGAGCAGACAGCGTCCCCACTAGCTCAGGAGCCAGGCAGAAGGAGAAATCCTACACAAGACAGGCTCTAGAGCAATGTGGATATCCTAACTGGGCCTTCCTGAAAGAAGAACCCCAAACAGGACTCCAGTCAGCCATCAGGTGAAAAGGAGGAACCCAGACCCAGACCAGTGGTCATTCCATATGTTGAGGGAGTATCAGAGAAACTGAGACGTTTATTTTCTAAACATAACGTCCCAGTGGCTTTTAAACCCCAAAATACATTAAAGACTGGTTCATCCCAAAGATCCAGTCCCCCGGCACAAACAGAGCAATGTTGTGTATGTTGTTCAGTGTCAGGAGGGTGATCAGTCTTACATTGGGGAAACTAAACAGCCACTGGCCAAAAGGATGGACCAGCACAGAAGATCAACATCATCAGGCCAGGACTCTGTGGTCTACACTCATCTCCAGGCCAGCGGTCACTCTTTCAGGGATGAAGATGTTCACATCCTGGACAGAGAGGAACGATGGTTTGAGAGAGGAGTAAAGGAGGCCATCTTTGTGAAAATAAATCGTCCATCATTAAACAGGGGTGGAGCCTCCAGGTTCAACTGTCCCCCTCTTACAATGCTGTGATTGCTAGTATCACTCAGCCCTCTGTGAATAGTGTAGAGGGATTTTTTTGATTGGATATCTATATAATTTATTAGTTATGAGTTAAGCTCATAATAAGCATTTATTATGCAAATAACCTCGTTATGCGGGCACCACCTCTTGAAGAGGAAAATCAGTCTCTAACCCTCAAATTAACTAAACTGAAACGTGAATTCTTTCCCGTGTTTAAAGGGCATTAACTCAGTTAATACACACAGATATGTCAAAATAATCACAAATTTAGTTGATTTTTATGTATTTTATTACAAAAATAATAATCTGATGTATATATCTGATCAAGATTATTCATAAAAAATTAATACACAAATTAATAACAAAATTACCTTGTGTCAAAGGTTATTTGATTATTAAATTCAGTGTAACTTTTTATAAAAGGCAAAATCTTGGACTGGTTTGTTGGGGTGTAGTTAAAATTGTGTCTAAATTAACTGTGGTGTATCTAAATTAATATTATTGTGAATGTATGATCACCAGAAAAGCATTAAGGTCTCTTGTCCTACCAGAATGAGTCGTCAGAATGTCCACAACTGCTGAGGGGTGCCAGCTGTACCTGAGATGCTATGGGTGACTTAAAAGGAGGATTTATCCTCAAAGGTCACCAGTCATCCGTTGGAGGGACCAAGGTCTGATCACTGGCTCTTTGAAGTCAGCTGGGATTTACCACTCTGCGGCGTGATGTTCTGGTTCGGGTCTTAGTTTAATGCCAAGTTCTGCTGGTTATTGTCTTCCTTCCAGGACGTCTCACTAGGAGGAAGATTCTTCTCTGAAGTTTTGCTCGAAGTTTGTTGATGTAGAAAGAGCGGTGAAGCGTAATATAGAAGTGGAGTAGAAGATGAAGAAGTGAAGTGTCTGTCTGTGTGTTACAGATTCACTTAGGACCCCCCCCCCCCCCCCCCGAAGTGGGATGGTTCCTAAACCTTGGTGTTATGTTTCATAAAATCTACAGTCCATTTTCTCTATCTGCCTTTAAAAAGTCACACTTCTTTTAAAAGGAGAAAAATAAACATTACTTTAAACAGACATTTTCTATAACATACATTCAGTTCTGAAGCTGTGGCAGTAACATGCAATGTTCATCAAAAAGGTGTTGCTGTTCATCTCCTGAAAGGGAATGTCATGAAATAAAGGATTCTTTTAAAACTGTTTATTTTCCCCTGGAGATGACTCCTTGGCAGGTGTCCCACCTCGAGGCCAAAATGAACCACAGCTCTCATTAAGACGATCTGTCCGTTTCGTGGGAAATGAGGTCATATTGGCAGTGAAGTTAACACAATGACAGTTTTCATTACATTAGATTAGTGGCAACTAAGGAGTTTGTAAACTGAGTTTAACACCTGTAAAATAAAGTCTGTTCATTCCCAAGGGAATAAATGCATCTTGCTTTAACAGTTTCAAACACACAAAAAAAAACATGAATGATGTTTGTTTTGAGATGAGGTGAACTCTGTTCAAAAGTGGTGTTCCCCTACAGTAGTACACAGCCATCAGGTGCTAATGATCCATTGTTAGGCTGATGGTCCTTCTTGAGCATGTGATCAGCTGGTTTTGGTTGTCAGCAGCAAACTGGTTGATCCACTCTGAGAAGGTGCTATTTAAGAGACTGAGCTGAATACAGCACCTCAGACTGAGGAAGTCCTCAGGATGAGAGACGAAGGGTATCTTCATTTTTTTGTTGTTGTTTTGCTTTGTTTTGTTTTTGAATGTCCAGAGGACCAGATTTAACTTTTTTAGATTTTTCTACCTGGATTATTGAGCATGCATCAGGATATGTCTGATGTATCGTTTCATGCGTGTTCTGTTTGTCCTATTTTCTACCAACATTTGAAGCTCTTCATTTCATTAGCTGATCAAAATATTCAGTTAATGTGGCATAAATTACAAAATGTTTCATTTCAGAAAGGATGAACACAATTACATCTGTATAATGCTTTTGGTTTTCATTTTATTTAGAATAAATTTCTTAACTATTTTTCCTTCTTCTTCAGAACATTGATAAAAGCATCTTTAGGAACTTCTACGTTGCCAATACGCCTCATCTTCTTTTTACCCTCAGCCTGTTTCTTCAGAAGCTTCATCTTCCTTGTTATGTCACCACCATACTAAAAAAGGAAAGGAAAAATTAAAAGAGCCACTTATATATTTTACAGCTCTTATTAAAGTAAAGAAAAAAATACCTACACATTTTGCAAGAACATTTTTCCTGTATGGTTTTATTCTGAAAGAGGCACATATATAATTTTTATACCCTGTTTATTCAGATTTTTTTTTTTTCATAATGCTTTGCATCTGTTCAGGCATATGCTTTATTCTCACATTTCTCAAACATGTTCAGTGGCTTAGAGCACATTTTGTACTTACGTTTCCCTTGCAATGACCTTACTTCCAATAGCTGCCTGTATGGCGATTTCAAACATCTGCCTTGGAATGGCGTCCTTTAGTCGCTCGCACATGGCTTTCCCTGTACTGTGTGCACATTCTCTGTAATGAAACCACATTTATCAAAAATAGAAATCAAGAAATAAATAGCTGCTGACTGACTGATGGTCAAGCATTAGCTTTGTGCTGGAGGAGAGGAAAACAAATGTCCATAAAGTCTACTGAACTCATCTCATTAAAAATATTTACTTATTTACTCTCTATAATGAAATAAATAAATTATATTCACAAGTTGCAAAACTGTATGTAGTGACTGAAGTTTTCAGCCAACATTTATTTACATTCTGCTTCCAAGCACCCAGACTTTCGTCTTTTCTTTGGACTTCGCCTTTTTTTTTAAGTCCTTTTTTATTTTTGTTCTTATATAGTGACAGCATAATGTGCAGTGTTTGCTTAAAAAGGGCAATTGGAGAAGTGATTGACAAAAAACAAATAAATAAATAAAAATGGGTGTAACAAAAACTCCACAGAACATGAATATTATCAAAAAATCATAGCTTTAGGAAAACATAAAGAAAATCCATGAAGCTAGATTGAAAGCTGTATCATCCTTGCAACGTACCAGGGCCTGATGGCATCCCTGGATGGGTGCTGAGAGTGTGCGCTGACCAACTCACTAAGATGTTTACCAACATCTTTAACCTGTCTCTGAGCCAGTGTATTGTGTCCACCATCTTCAAGACCTCTACTGTTGTCCTCATCCCAAAGACCTCTGCAGCATCCTGCCTTAAGGCTCGCACAGACCCGGGCAGACCTCAGTCCACGCGGAAACTGTGTGTACTGTCCGCAGAGGGTTGAGACTTCATACCCGAGCGTCCACTCTGAGCGGCTGCAGCCCAACTCTACAGGCAAGGGGCATTTACCTTTGGGACAAATTGAGTTTGCCGATTGGTCGTTTGCTGATACGCCTACTGGATTGATTGACAGGTTGCAAAAAAACAAAACAAAAAACAAAAAAAACACCAAGACCTTGCAACCCCAGCCGCAGCGATGTTCTATGTTTATATGTTGTTAATAAAAAGTTCTAAAAAATAAAACAAACAGGGAGTGCTGGCCCTGCAACCCACATATCAGACCAGCCCACCAGGAAATTTCCAGACCCTCCCGCAGCCACGTTGGACATGATTTTAATTCGCTCGTGACTAATTCCTTGATTTCTTGCATTTTCAGTCATGGCGTCAATGGACGAGGAGGAAGAGATCACTTGCCTCTTGGCAAAAAAACTAAAGAAAGGCCATTAAACCAGACCAGGGATGAAGAAGGGGAATTTAATTCATTGGTGTCACATAAATGGTAAATGGACTGTACTTATATAGTGCCTTTCTATCTTATTTCAAGATACTCAAAGTGCTTTACAACAATCTGTGTCCTCATGTACCCATTCATACAGCTCTCTACTAGATCTCTACAAAGCTAATTGAACAAATCATTCTAATGAGATTAATCAGTGCTTTAGATCACATTCATACACCGATGGGACACATCAGAGGCTATGAGGGGTTCAGTGTCTTGCCCAGGGACACTTCAGCATGTGACTGCTGGTGGATTCAAACCCCCAACTCTCGCATTGGAGGATGACTGCTCTAACCACTCAGCCACAGCCGCCCACATACAAAACAGTCCGTTGCCGGGAAGTTTATTTTGTGACATTGAGTATGCATACACAGTCGTAAAAATTAAGCTTTGCACGGACATGCCCTGTGGGCGTCCACTTTGACTCTAATCCAGTCTTGCGCAGACATCCACGAAGTTGGGGGTTCGATTCCACCAGCAGTCACATGCCAAAGTGTCCCTGGGAAAGACACTGAACCCCTCATTGCCTCTGATATGTGTCCCATCAGTGTATGAATGTGATAAAGCACTGATTATTCTTTGCACAGAAATAGTAGAATGCTGTATGAATGGGTAAATGAGGGAACATGTAGTGTAAAGCGCTTTGAGTATCTTGATAAGACAGAAAAGTGGTATATACAGTAAGTGCAGTCCATTTACCATTTATCATTTGGTCACTAAAGTTGGGTAGTGTCTGAAAGAACAAGCTTGCTAATACAAATGATCAATATAAGTTTTCTCTGCAGGGTAGCTGGATTCTCCCATAGAGATAGACAAATTGTGAAATTCAGTTATCTGGGATACTCACTCCGAGTGGAGCCGCTGTTTCCCCACATTGAGAGGAACCTGTTGAGGTGGTTTAGGCATCTAATAATAATGCCACCTGGACACCCCCCCACCCCCCCAGGGAGGTTTTATGGGCATGTACAACAGGGAGGAGACCCCAGGGAAGACCCAGTACACACTTGAGAGACAAGTCACTCAGCTGGCCTGAATGCTTTGGATTCCTCCCAGAAGGTATGGAAGAGGTGGCTGTGGAAAGATGTCTGGGCAGACCTGACTCCAAAACAAGCAGAAGATAATGGATGGACTCTAGGTCCGTCCATTCTTGATATAGTAAACAGTAGCTTATAGATATAGATATATTTGATATAGTAAACTCCAGTAGTTTATCCACTGGCGTAGTGCCAAAATCCTTTAAACATGCTGCTGTCCAGCATCTCATAAAAATTTTTAAAAAAATCCTTGACCCCTCAGTCGTGTCCAACTTCCGTCCTGTCTCCAAACTCCCATTTGTTTCTAAAATACTGGAGAAAATAGTTGAGTCCCAGTTGAAGTGCTTCCTGGAGGGTCACGCCATCTTAGATCTATTCCAATCTGGCTTTAAACCTCTCCATAGCACTGAAACTGCCCTGCTGAAGGTTTTTAATGACATCTTCATATCCACAGATACCGGTGATTCTGTGCTGCTTGTCCTGTTGGACCTCACAGCCACCTTTGACACCATCGACCATGAGATTCTCATTGCTAGGTTGGAGCAGTGGGTGGGCATCACACGATCAGCCCTCAATTGGTTCAGATCTTACCTCACTGACAGATCCTTTTGTGTCTCCATCAAGGATTTTAGTTCTGCAGCGGCAGAGCTTAAATGGGGGGTTCCGCAGGGGTCCATCCTGGGTACCCTCCTATTCTCTTTATACCTGCTGCCGCTTGGTGCTATTTTCCGGAAACGCAACATACCCTTTCATTTCTACGCTGATGACTGTCAAATTTACTTCCCCCTAAGACACAATGGTACATGCTCTATTCAACCTCTGCTCAACTGCCTGGCTGACATCAGGGACTGGATGGCTTTAAATTTCTTGAGTTTCAATGAAAAGAAGTCTGAAGTCATGTTATTTCCTCCCAATGACATCATCACAAACCACTGCATCGACCTTTCCACTCTAACCCTGTCAGAAAAACAAAGAGTCACTAATCTGGGCGTGATAATGGACCCTTCCCTGAAGCTTAACAATCATGTAAACATGATTGTTAAATCATGCTTCTTCCAACTGAGGCGGCTGTCTAAACTGAAGCCCATATTGTCCAAAAAGAACCTGGAGACAGTAATACATGCATTCATTACATCTAGTCTTGATTACTGCAATTCACTCCTGTTTGGTATCAGTCAGACCTCCATTGCACGACTACAACTGGTCCAAAATGAAGCAGCACGATTTTTAACCAGTACAGGCAAAAGAGAGCACATTACACCAGTTTTGGCCTCACTGCACTGGTTACCAGTTCACCTTAGAATCCAGTTCAAAATACTACTGTATGTCTACAAATCACTGAACAGTCCACCCCCCCCCCCCAATCTCTCCGATCTGCTACAACCGTATGTCCCACCACGCCCCCTGAGGTCAGCAGACCAGTTGCTCCTCACAGTTCCAGGAACTCGTCTTAAGCGCAGAGGTGACAGGGCCTTCTCTGTAGCAGGACCAAGACATTGGAATGAGTTACCTCTGCTCGTCAGACAGGCCCCCTCCCTCTCGGTTTTCAAGTCCCGTTTAAAAACTCTCTACTATTCGTTGGCTTTCAACACCAGATGATCTGTGTTGTGAACCTGTACGCTCCACACTGGTTTGTCATCATTATCTGCATCGTTTTATGTCTATATTCTGATTTACCTCATTTTGTATTTTGCTTTGTGTGTTACCTGTTGTTCTGTCTGTACAGCACTTTGGTTGGCCTTGTCGCTGTTTTAAGTGCTCTATAAATAAAATGGTATGGTATGGTAAGTTAAATGTTGACACAAGACTGGTTTATCCCTTGAGTTCAGGAGCCTTTTTAACCAGAATGATTTATTGGCCACAGTTAAGTGGTTTCAAAAACTAAAAATAAAAAAAGATGATCATGTTCTGGACAAAAAAATAAGTGAAAATTTGTTAAAGACTTTCAAAAAGCTTCAAGAAACATGGATCGTGACCACCTTTAAATGTTACATCTAACTAAGCCCTCCAACAGTGAAAGAAGATAAAATTCATTCAACCGTTATTTCTAAAGGTTAATCCCGTTGAGCCTCGAGGACCCATTTACAAGACAGACCTGATTTCAACAAAGAATGACGACAACAATGGACAACCACGGCAACAATTGACAATCATAAAAGAGGCATACACATTTTTTTTTTTTTTTACAAATTAAAATAAGATGGCAAAAAAAGTAGCAGAAAACAGCTAGATTATAATGCGCGTGTAGAAAACTAAAAACAGGAACATATCTGCATTGGTTCTTGAAGGAGTCCAACAGATGCTTAAAGTCACTTAGAGAGGTCAAGATTGAGAGCTTCAGATCAAAAAAAATGCTAGCGCTTTCCAAGTATAAACTGTAAAGTAAGTGTAAAGTTTGATAGAGTAAAAGGAGATGACAAAATTTTGAAAACACCAGCTTCAAATATTGTGACATTGTGAAACTGGAATATCCTGTGGTAAATAAAAAAAGTGTAAAAAAAAAATTCAAGATATTTAAAAAGTTTTCTTAACATCCTACTTTTTGTGACACAAACTTTGAATCATGTTTCTATAAAGTTGAGACTGAGCTATAAAACTTCAATGAAGAAAGGGCTTTCTTAATCATTTCAACAAAATCCCATTGGTGTCTGAGAAATTTTTATTTTCAGGTTTTTGTGAACTTTACCTGTCATACGATGTACTGCTACCAAAAAGACTCCACTCCACACTATATCTAACTGAGCTGCACATTCTTATTTATATTTTTTGTTTGGGTTTTTACAAGAACTGCAAAACAAAAGTGAATGAAAAATTGTGATGGAAACAGAATGACTGGCCAATAGTAATAAAGATGCTTCATGCTTGTTCAGTAGCATCCACTGAATTCTGAAGCATTTCTCAGAAGTTTCAAACAAAAATAAAAACAAACTTGTCTCTTACCTTGAATCTTTTCTTTCAGCTGTAACTTGAAACGTACCTGTGTACGATGGTGGTGAGTTCTTCCACAGGTCGCCCATTCAGCAGAAAATCCATCTTTATCAAATCAGCAGCCTGGTAGCCTGCATTCTCATAATCAAAGCTGTGGACAAACACCTTAAAAAATGAGCGTCTGAACTCATGAAGCACTTTGAGACGTAGTTAAATATGACAGAAATGTCTGTCTATTGTTAGATACACATAAAAGGTTTAACTGACTGAACTAAAGGTGAAATACCTTAATTGTTGCTATTTTTTACATTCTCTGTGATTTTTATATTCTGTTTTTTATATTCTCTGTTTTTTTTTTTTTTTAATTCTCTGTTATTTTTTATATCTTGTGTGATTCCTTGTGTATGTTCCTTTGTACTGAAACTCTGGCACAACAATTTCCTGGGGTATCAATAAAGTTCTATCTTATCTTATTTTAATGCAAATTATACAGTTCAATTTCTTTTATTACAATGCTTTTTTGTAAATTATAAACAACCTAAATCATCTTACATATTAAAGATTTTTTAAAGAATGTATATCTAATACATTGTTGAAAGGTTTGTCAGCCTTTTAGTTTTGTATATATTTTTAAATAAATCTGAATAAGAAATAAAAAAAGTATAAAACAGTGCTCAGTTAGCTGAAAAGTATAATGATCTAACATTGTAGATCGATGAGTGCATGGACATGTGAACATTTAGGATTAACAGTTGTTATAATGTGAAAAACGCCAGATGTTTTTAAATATATCAGAAAATAACAGCGAGTTGGAAACTAATGCCCCTTTTCCATTAGTACCTGTAGTACCGGTACAGCACGGCTCTACTCTACTCGGTACGGTACAGGTTGTGTTTCCATTATGCTTTCAGTACCGGTTCCAGTGGGCGGGGTTCAAATTGACGTCACCACCTCTCACCAGCTGGTGGCGCTGAGACGCAGAAACTGTTTTCAGTACAGGTTGCGAATTCGTGTTATTTTGAAGTTGTGTGTATGTATGTATGCATGTACATGTGTATAAATATATATATATACATATACATATAAATATATATATATATATATACACATATATGTATATATATATATATATGTATATATGTATATATATATATAAATATAT
>NC_056501.1:52501602-52512008 GCF_014905685.2 Nematolebias whitei | reverse complement strand
TATGTATATATATATATATATATATATATGTATATAAATTAAAACTCCGATGAACCAGATTCTACAAAAACATTAGATTTAAATTTTTATAGGTTTTCATCATCATTTGATGTATTTGCACTCATTGTCTACTTTTAATGTTCATTTTAGATGTGTGGTTTTCTTTCTTGTTCACATATATACATTTTATTTTTAGCTTTGCTTTAAAGTTCTTGTTTTGTGATTTGTACATTTGTGTGTTAAAATAAAGTTGAACTGAAGGTCGTCTCTCTTCTTTAAACATGTTTGAGGGAAATATTCCTGAGATCCAATAGTTTTGTGTCTTTTCATGATTTTCAGCTGAGTTAACAGTCATTAAAGTGAAAACAGGATTTCATGATGAAGCTGGCACCGTTTATCTTTTTTTTTTTTTTTTAATCTTCAACGCTCTGCTGGTCTCACTGATCCTCTCCTCCGGAGCCAGGACGGGCAGGCTCATCTTCCCAGCTCCGAGCTCAGCTGGTGATTCGCAGAGGCCGTTCCAAGACCCCAGCCGCGCGTAATCATGAAGGCTCGACCTGTGCAGGGAGGCGGACAGAGACGAGTCTGCGACGAACGGTGGAAGCAATTTAAAAAAAATTTTTACGTGTAAAAAAAAAAAAAATCATTTTTAAATCGCTTCAGCAATTTTTTAAAACATTTTTTGTATAAAAACAAAATATTATTTTATTTAAAAATCGCTTCCAGCGTCCGTCCCAGACTGTCCAGTCCGCCTGACTGCCGGGTGGGATTGGGATTTAGCCTTCATGATTACGCGCGGCCGGGGTCTGGCAACGTCCATCTGCGAGTCCCCATCTCCAGCTTCACAGTGACCAGCGGAGCTCTGAGCACACAAGGCTGGTATCCGAAACCCGAGCCTCCGAGTCGGCACATCGAAGGATCTTCCGCGGTGACCAGCTGAACTTGGAGCCGGGGAGATGACGCCCTGCCCGGCCTGGCGCTCCGAGGCACCGGAGGGAGGATCGGGGTAGACCAGCAGAGCTCCATCCAGCTTGCTCTGAATTATGTTGTCGGCCACCAAGCACAAAAAATGCCAGCACATCAGCATTAGACCAAGATGTTGTCAGTATTGTTTTTAAAATCTTTAAAATAAGTCCAGCCACTGCTCCAGTCCGAGAAATTGCAAATGGCGGATTATTGGTTTGAAACGTTTCTGAAGGATCAAGTGACTCTGCCCCCGACTCCGCCCCCGACCAATCAGTGACTGACAGTGTTCTCACGTCACGTTTTAGTACCTCTTCGTTCCGGTTAGAACGACAGAGCCAAGGGTACTGAAAATAGTAACAGGTGCTAAGTACCGGTACTAATGGAAAAGCCTCAGAACTGGGCCAAGTAGGGTACAGTCGGCCCGTACCGGTACTAATGGAAAAGGGGCATTAGAAATATCCCAGATCTGAAATGAGGAATTAGTTTAAAATTCTCAGAGCAGGTGTTTATTTGAATTTTATTGTTGGTAGGTTGTCAAAAATTATACTCAGAACAAAGATTTAGTTGATTTTTATCTTCCACTGACTAATAATGTAATATAGTAGTCCCTCGTTTATCGCTGGGGATCCATACCCGGAAGCCCTGCAATAAGTGAAAAACTGCAAAGTAGGAATAGCAGTACAAGTAGTAAGTAGTTCTATTTCGTATAGGCTTCGCCCTTTAAGGCTGTCGCTTAGTGGGTTTATCCAGTCATGCAAAGCATTACACTGAAAAATTTAGTCCACGCCCACCTGCTGTGTGGGCCCCACCCGGTCCGTATAAATTACGTTAAGAGCGAGTAATCGGATCCCATTTTTCTTCAGCGAGCTAATAGCACTGTCAGAAGAACGAAGAAGGAAAGTTGTCTAGCTGACCAACCTTTGTTAAGACTGCCTGTGGCCCACCACGTCAACCTCCAGTCGTCCCGGTGAGCTCTCCTCCCCGAGGAGAAGCAGACGAGCAGTCTTGTTTCAAGGTAAACGCTGAGGAATATTTCTCAGTGGCAGGTCGCTACACGCTGGACGACGCCATCTTGTAATTTTCCTCTTATCGCCGACCCTCGGAGTGAATCAGATTGTTCCTCCGGGACAGGCGACGTCAGCAGCAGCCCCCCACTGCTCATTCCCTCCTGGAGAGCATAGTGTCGGTAGAGGGGGGCTGAGCGAATGCTCCCCCCCCCACCACCTTGTTTCGCATCGGCGACCACACCGCTCCCAGCCGCCGGTGCCCTCCTTTGGAGCTGCCTGGCATAATTCAGGAGGAGGCTGACATGAAGGGACTTTTGCTGTCCCCTCTCCTTCCCTGCCCAGATCGGATGATCTAGCGGGAGGGTTTCTGGACTCCACTCGGGCTCGCCGTCCTGATCCCATCTGGCCTCGTTTTCCCAGCGGTGACGTCCTACTGGGTCGAGGCTGCAGCCGGTCCTGGTAGAATAGGGCGCCGGTTCCCACATCCGTGTCCATCACCAGAGTGGAAGGGTTTCACCGAGCGGAAATTCCCTCAGTGCCCCCTGGAGCTGAGCCTTGATGGAGGCCTTTTCGGAGCAAAGATGTCCAGGTTGGACCAGCTTCCTACGCCTCTGTGGAGGCATAACCAGACGGTGACGTCGCTCTCCAACTGAGCTCACCGGCATGCATCCCAGGCGGCCGCAGTGCCGCTGACATACAACTTCTCAGAGGCCGGAGGGACAGACCTGCCTCAGGAGACAAGGAGCTCCCTCTGCAGCCGTCTAACGTCATCCTCAACCTGTGCGCCTCATCTGCTGTCTGCCTTGTCTCGCATTGCAGCCTAGATGACAATGGTGCAGAAGTCCACCCGACTTGTCACTTCCCCTCCCTGTCGGAGGAGCTGCAGAAGGCTTTTTTTGTCGGAGGGTCCCATCACGACGACGCGCTGTTCGGGACCAATTTCAAGGCCATGCTGGAAAAGTCTGATGAGGTGTCGGAGAATGTGCACACGCCTCCTCCCGCACCCCCGCGCCACAGCTGCGTCTTTTCCGCTGCCAGCCCCTCCCGTCAGAGAACAACACTTCTCATCCCGGCAACCAGCGGTTTCAGCATTTCCCAGAGACCACCAACAGGTGTTGCCCTAGGATAACAAACCGCAGGGCTCACGGGGGAAGAGATTTATGAAACGACACACGGCAGCCAGAATGAATGTGTTCACGACACGAGCTTTGAAATGAAACGCCAACATTGTTCAAAGATTAATGTGTCTGTTTTTTCAGCCGGTCTGTCAGTCCAATGATGTCAGAGAGGCTCCTCTCATTCATCCTCCACATATAACGAGCTGGTGTCCTTCGAAGAATGTTTTCTAAAATAACACTGCAGCTCAATGAAGCACTCAAAAGCTCACGTGATTCGCAGCTAAGAATGAACGTGTTCTACAGACCGAGTAAACCTCACTCTCAACCGGCGCTGCGTGCTGCTTCCTCTGACCACACCAGCGTCAAACGCGCGCCCTCGTAGCAGTCCTCGCCTAAGACGCCGCGTCGACAAGGGCGCACACACGCCTCTTAAGCGCACGTCGGCTCACATCAACGTAGATGCGAGCCCGCAGCCTGAGCACGGCACGGAAGCATTTTCAGAGCCTTTTCGTAAAAGCCTCCCCATGAGTGTGCGGAGCTCGTCTCCACGTCACACGACTACGGTGGAGGCATTGAGACATTACGCATCACGTAAACGCACACCCGCTCCCCGAGCGTTACGCGGAGTGGCAGCACGGATATGAACCCACAGCCTGAGCGCTGCACCCACAGCAACCCTAACCGGTTCTGCATGCTTGGGGACGCGCACCTTTCCCCAACGTGAGCGCAGCACAGAGGCGCCGCGACCCACACACGGCCCGCATGCTCGGGGGCACATGTTTTTTCTCCCAAAGCGCGCACCAGCTCACATCAGCATGGATGTGAGCCCACAGCCTGTGCACGGCATAGAACGCCGTGCACCCACAGCGGCCCTAGCGTTTCCGCATGTTCAGGGGGTGCGCATTTTTCCTTCAGCGCACGCCACGGATGTGAGCCCGCAGCCTGAGTGAGGCACACATGACGGCGGTGATTGGCGTCCGTAGATAACATGACGCAGCATAAACGCGTGCCCGCTTCAGGGACGTTATGCGGAGTGGCAACGAGCGCGCGCTCCAGACGGATGGATGAACCATTATCAGCAGGGGATTCATGCTGCAGTACAGCTCAAACCCCCCGTTCGGAGGAACTCTAGAGACGTTTTCTGTCATCTCTAGAACAGATTTTGTCCCCCCTTGCAGAAGCTCAAGAAATTCTGATTAAAAATGTAATTTCCAGGGTCCCAGAAGGAGAGGAAAACACAGGGTTCCACTCTCGTCACTTCCTGGTCCCAAACAGACCGGAAGGATGAGATTTATCTTAGATTTGTCAATTTTGAACTGTGAGACATCATTTCCATTTAAAATGCGTCGAGTCGCTCTGCAGCCGCCACACAGAGTAGGGAGGAGAATTCTGCTTTATCTGACATCTGTTGCTGCTGACCCATTTTTACAGACAGGTGGCAGCAGTGCAACTCACGTGAAACCGGCAGAGTGATATCAGCTGTTTTCCATCAGCAGACCTACGTCACACGTGTCAGACTTCACAGAGGCACATACATTTCTCGAGCTGTGGGGGTGCTGTGGTCCCCCACACAGCAGCTCATATAAATGTTTTTGGAGTGTCGCACGGTTTTTGAATGTGATTCAACACTTTGCCTCTGTGCTGCGAAATCATCATTCTTTGATTCACACAGACAGCAGGTGACTGTTGCATTCATAACCGGCAGGGGGAGGGTGCACGCTCAGCCCAAATGTCCCACTTTGAGAGACAGCTGCTGTGTTGGGCACACCAAAATCTGCTCTCCATCAGAGCAGTGTACATCCCCTGTTTTCTGAACAGGGGGCGGATGTGATGTCCAGGGATGAAGCGTTTTTTAAAAAGGTGTACAGAGATGCAGGCCTATTTCACGCCCACTTGCTCCACAGTGGGATTTAACGCTGGTCCTGCAAGCCCTGATCTAAGTTCCATCTGAGCTACTGAATCAGGTTTCTAATAAAATTATTGTCTCTTAAAACAGCCCTGCTGCTGGCTTTAACATCCACTAAGAGGGTGAGAGATTTATCTGCCCTCTCCGTTGCTCCGTCATGTCTTAGAATTCAGGCTGATGGCAGCTCAGCTGATCTAAGACCGAATCCAGCTTTATGCCTAAAACATCACAAGCTCTTTTAAATCAAGAGTTATATAGTTGGAGGGGTTTTCCCCTCCCCCCGACAATCAGAAAAAAGTATCTTTCCATCTTCTCTGTCCTGTGCGGGCATTGACATGTTACATAGCGCGCACAGCTGCAATGCGTCAAACTCAACAATTGTTTGTGCATTATAGAGATGCATCTGCAGGTCGCCCGTTATTCACCCAGCACCTGTCACACTGGTTGTGTGAGGCCATTTTTGAAGCCTACAGAGCATCAGATTTAGAGCCTCCTGTCAACCTCAGGGCGCACTCGACCAGAGGTATCGCATCTTCGACTGCTTTGCATAATGGTATGACAATGCAGGATATTTGCACTGCGGTCGGGTTGTCAACACCCTGCTCATTTATTCGCTTTTATCTACGTGATGTGACGACTCGTTCCATGACACATTCTGTCCTTAGTGTTTTAACAAAATGAATACTGTTGTTTCATGGAACCTCGTTTAACTCACATCTGTCTGCATGCATTACAGTGTGAGATGTTGTTATCAGTCACAGGTTATGACTGTTTTTTTGTTTCTATTGTCATTAATCATTTCATGACTATCGTTACCGATCAGTTCATTTGATTAATAATCAGCTCTCTTGTTATTATTAATCTGTTCATACTGTTCAGCCATGAACCGGTTGGTTCATGGCTCCTTTTCAGCATTTCTCCCCTCTGTAGAAACTTTTCCGGGGCGTTCATGCATTCAGAACGCATAATTACACAGCATGCGTCTGTGCAGGGTACACATAATTACGCAACGCGTAATTACGCACATGGAGAGCTGAGTGACAAGATGTTTTGGGCAAGCTTCCGCTTCATACGGTGTTCGAATGGACCCAGTGAGGTGAGGACCACATCTGCTTCGCCCTTAACCCACTAAGCGACAGCCTTAAAGGGCGAAGCTTATATGAAATAGAACGTTGATTACGTACTGTAACCCCAGATTCTATGAATATAGGCGTAGCCCTTTAAGTGTCAGGCCTCACTGGCTCCTAAGTGGCTGAAGAAAAAGCTATTTGGGAGCTGATTACGCGCTCTAAACGTAATTTATACGGACCAGGTGGGACCCACACAGCAGGTGGGCGTGGACAAAATTTTTCAGTGTAATGCTTCGCATGACGGGATAAACCCACTAAGTGACAGCCTTAAAGGGCTACGCCTATATTCATAGAATCTGGGGTTACAGTACGTAACCAACAATTTTTATTTAAGAATTTACAGACCATTTCCAAAAAATTAGAATATCATGAAAAAGTTGCTTAACTTCCATAATTCCATTCAAAACGTTAATCTTTAATAGATGATAGATTCAGGGCCCACTATTTAAACAATTTCAAGTATTTGTTTATTTTTACATAATTTGGGTTTCTAGCTCATGAAACCTACAAAAACAGGATTTTCAAAAAATTAGAATACTGTGAAGACATCAGTCCACATTACTCAGTTTTTGCAGGAAAAAAAATTAGGATCACAACAAATCAACCAAAATATGGTACTATCAAAATGATATGTCAATCTTCAAAACTTGGTTGTGAATCTCTTTGTCTTAATCTCTGTCTCAATGTGACGTGGCATTACCATACCATACCATACCAATTTATTTATAAAGCACTTTAAACAGTGACAAAGCACACCAAAGTGCTGTACAGGAACAAACAGAACAAGCACATAGCAACAGATTACATAACAGGACACCAAAAAGTAGAAACCGACAAAAACAATAATGGATAACAACAACAACCGCAACATGACTAACACAGTGTGATGCACACAGACTCAGCACAGATCACACAGTGCAGAAAGCCAGGGAATAGAAGTGTGTTTTTAAGCGAGATTTAAAAACTGTGAGGGAGGGGGCCTGTCTAACGAGCAGAGGTAACTCATTCCAAAGTCTTGGGCCTGCTACAGAGAAGGCCCTGTCACCTCTGCGCTTGAGACGGGTTCCTGGGACTGTTAGGAGCAACTGGTCTGCTGATCTGAGAGAACGTGGTGGGACATACGGCTGGAGCAGATCAGTAAGATAGGAGGGGGCAGAGCTGTTTAGTGATTTATAGACATACAAGAGTATTTTGAATTTGATTCGAAGGTAAACCGGAAGCCAGTGTAGGGAGGCCAAAACAGGTGTAATGTACTCTTTTTTGCTTGTGCTGGTCAAAAAACCGGGCTGCTGCATTTTGGACCAGTTGGAGTCTAGCTATGGAGGTCTGACTGATACCAAAAAGGAGTGAGTTGCAATAGTCGAGCCTGGATGTAATGAATGCATGAATTACTGTCTCCAGGTTATTTTTGGACAATATAATTGGCATTGAGACAATCAGCCTGTGGCATTGACTGGGAGTTATGGAAGCCCAGATTTCCTTGATGCTTGCTGTTGTAGATGAACATATTCTGTGATATATTCATAAATTAAACGGATTCATTCATTTTTCTGGACTGAATAATGCCGTGCATTGAATTTAATAAAACGTAACGTGAGATGTTAATTTTCTTTGACCCATCAAAATGAACGTGGTCATTTATTTTCAGAATCAAAATTTAACATCAAACATTTACATTAATTTGGCAAAATATGAAAATAACAACAGGTTAATTAATCAGTTTACAATTAGAAAACCATACGGCGATGGTTGAAAACCTTGCTTCACAACAGACATTTCTGAAAATATCTGGAATGATTTCTAGCAGGATAGAAGAATTTTAAAGATGGAAATTGAAGTTTAAGTTGAGAGAGATGGGTGAGGGAATTTGTCTGTTATAACCAGAACAACACGCTCCTTCTGGGCCCAGCTTCCCAACGGTACGCTTTGCGGTTGAAGATCGACTTTTTACCTTTCTGAAGATATGTCAGTTACGGCGTAAAGTTCCACTTCAAGCCACTTTTCAGCGTCTCCGTAAGAATAGCAAAAACCGTTCGGAGTCGTGAGATCATCCAGAACAGACTTCATAGTTCCTCTGAACTTCTCTCGTCCAGCTTAGTTGCAGATGTCCTGAGCATTCTGCATTCCAGCATTCTGAACTCTGCTGCTCTCGGAACCAACCCACAGCATTCTCTCAGCGTTCTCCTCAGCGTTCTTCCCAGAACTGCCGAGAACTTCTCAGAACTTCAGTGAACTAGGAAGTGTTGCACCTTTTAAAAGAGGTCACTTCCGGTTCATTTGAAACCTTTCTGATTGGTCGGTTGACCAAACAAAGGTGTGTTTTTGTGATGTAAGAGGTTATTAAAAGTCAAGGAAAAAGATTGAGTTGTTTAAGAACAGACAGAAGATTGCTATGAAGATTCCAGACTTCGGGGAGTCAATTCTCTAGTATCTTTCTGTAAAAGTTAAACATGACATTTCTTTTTCAGTAAACTTGCAGTTGACTGAAACTTGACCTTTGACCAACTTACACAACTTGCTCATTGAAGACAGAAAATCAGACAATGCATCATTAACCTGATTTCTACTTTGAATGAGGATTAAAATCACTAATACTGTTTCACAGTTCATTTAAAAATGAGTAGTTCACTTCAACATTTGAAAATGGTTTGAACTAAACACAATTTGATTATCAAAACATTTGTAAAATAGTAATGATAATAGAAAAAGAGAGTGTTCTTTCAATTGATCAGTGCAGGACACAGAAAGTCTCTGGATGAACTTAATCTTGTGTTTCTGGACTCAAATCAATGAGATACAGTTCTTGTTCCAGGCAGGCTCTCAAGGCCAGATTTTGACCTGAGGCTTAGTTCACTACACTGTCAGCTCTTCTTTGTTGTTGTCTCTGGTGCCCCTCATGTTCCTCTTGAGAAGACTCCATAGATTCTCAAGGGGTTTAGGTCCAGCCAGTTGGCTGGCCAGTCAAGCACTATGACATGAGCATCAAACCAGGTTTTGGTGCTTCTGGCGGCATGGGCAGGGGCCAGGTCCTGCTGGAAGGTGAACTCTGCATCTCCATACAGATCCTCAGCAGAAGGAATCATGAAGTCCTCTAAAACATTCTGGTAGACTGTTGTGGTGACCTTGGATTTAAGAAAGCAGAGTTTACCAACACCTGCACGGGACATTGCACCCCAGATCATGACTGACTGTGGATATTTCACACTGGACCTTAAGCAGTATGGGCTCTGTTCCTCACCCTTCGTCTTCCAAACCCTTGGACCTTGATTTCCCAATGAAAGGCACACTTTACTTTCATCAGAAAAGAGGACAGAGGAACTCAACAGCTGTAGCCCATCTCCTAGATGCGTCTGAATGTGGTGGTTTTTGAAGCTGTGACTCCTGCCTCATTCCACTCTTTCTGGATCTTTGCCGCCTTCTGAGGTCCTCATCGCTGACCCGCCTGCTGAGGTCCTCGCCCCTGACCCACCTGATGAGCTCCTTGCCGCTGACCCGCCTGATGAGCTCCTTGCCACTGACCCGCCTGATGAGGTCTTCGCTCCTGGCTCGCCTGTCGAGGTCTTCACTCCTGGCTCGCCTGTCGAGGTCTTCGCTCTTGGCTTGCCTGTCAAGGTCATCGCTCCTGGGTCCATTCCTGACCTCAGCTCCAAGCCGCATCCAGGCACCACATTCCGTCTAGTCTGCTCGTCTGGTCTGCTCCGACGCCGTGGACGACACTCTGGCTGCTCGCCTGGTCTGCTGCGGCATGAAGGACAGCTCTCCGGCCGCCTGTCTGGTCTGCTCCGACGCCGTGGGTGACTCACTGGCTGCTCGCCTGGTCTGCTGCAGTGTGAAAGACAGCTCTCTGGCCACCCGTCTAGTCTGCTCCGACGCCGTGGGCGGCTCTCCGGCCACCCGCCTGACTGGTTACGGTCTGATGAATGGACTCCTGGCCACCCACCTGATTTGTCCTTGCCTGATGAACGGCCTCCCATCCGCCCGCCTGCTCTGTTCCTACATGTTGTATGGCCTGTTGAACGACCTCCTGGCCACCCGCCTGACCGGCCCCGGCCTGTTGGAAGGTCTCCCGACCACCTGCCTGACCTGCTTCTGCCTGTTGGACAGACTTCCGGGTGCCCGCCGGAACTATTACTTGCTTGGGGATGGTCTTCTGACCACCAAAACATTTTTTGTGTTCCCCGTTTGTGTTTAGTTTAGTCCCAAGGTTTTGGTTTTGACAGTTTGTTTTTGTCCTCATGTTTCATTGGTCCCTCTATCCTTACAGTTCCTCCCTCTGCCC
>NC_056501.1:52500404-52501502 GCF_014905685.2 Nematolebias whitei | reverse complement strand
CTCATGTTTCATTGGTCCCTCTATCCTTACAGTTCCTCCCTCTGCCCACCAAAGTCTTTTGGGGGGCTTTTTTGGGGATGCCAGGGGGCGTCCTTGATTGTGTGTGTGTGCGTGTGTGTGTGTGTGTGTGTGGGGGGGGAGGGGGATACTGTAAGGATGGCGCCATCTAGTGGGCCTTCCTTGTCTGTACTCCCTTGTGTGTGTCTCCTCATTTATTCAATTAATTTCATCCTTGTCTCGTGCCAGCTGTTTGTAATCACGTCCTGTCGTTTGTGTATTTAAGTCTGTCTGTTAGTCTTGTTTGTTGTCGCGTCATCGTTGGGTCTACCCTGTCTTGTCCTGAACCTGATGTGTACCAGTCCTGACCTGCTCTGTAAGCCCAGTTTTGTAAGTGTGCTGCCATGTCAGCTGTTTAATTTATTATCATTAAAAAGTACTTATTTTTGTACCTCCTGAGTCGAGTGCCTGCCTGAAACGATTGGGTTTGTTCCTGCCTGATAAAACCCTGACACTTTTAGCCCAGAGGAAAGTCTTTACAGGGAGCGGGCCGAGGCAGCACTCATGCGCATTAGGTGAAGGTACAAAATTCACAGTGCCAACTAATGACCCGGCATGGTAGCTACAGTGGATTCATGGAGGCGGGGGGGATTCCTCCAGATGCATGTAAGCACAGAATTCGTCTGTGTCAACGAAGATCTTTTCCTCTAATTAACATATGAAAAAAACCTATGTTTCCCCCCATCGTGTCCGTAAAAATAGGGCATAATTGTGGCTGGCTACTACGTGCCGCAGGGCAGCCATTCCACCTGGAGAGAAGCAAGAAGCGGGGGAGAGCATGCGGGTAGGGGCTGAGTTTGGAGTGAGTGAGAGGAAGGGGGCCATGTGGGAGAAGAAAGAAGACAGCAGAGCAGGCGGAATTTCAAGTAGAACTATATCGTTTATATCGAAATAATGTCAATTTATATTGAGAATAAAATTATATCGCTATTTTAAAAATATTGAGATATCGTCCAGCCCTACTATCCATCCCCCCTCCCTCCCCCCCCCCCCCCCCCCCGCTCTCTCTCTCTCTCTCTCTCTCTCTCTCTCTCTCTCTCT
>NC_056501.1:52494820-52500304 GCF_014905685.2 Nematolebias whitei | reverse complement strand
TTTTTTGACGTAAGTTATTATCAAAAGTCAAGGATTGTTTTCAACATACAGAAAAGATTATTGCAGTCGGCCAGACTTCGTGGAGTCTCACACTTGGTAATCTTTTCAAATAGTAAAACATGACATCCCATTTTCAGTAAACATTTAGTTGACCGAAGCTTCAACTTTCACATACTTACGACTTGGCTCATTTCAGATAGAAAATCAAGAAATGCATATTAAGGTGATTTCTTCTTTGAATGAGGAATAAAAATCATTACTTACTGTTTATGTAAAATAAAAATGAGTAGTTCTTTTCCAACCTGTAAGCATTGAATGGAACTAACACAATTGATTATCAAACATTTGTAAAACAGTAAATGATTATAGAGAATTGTCTTTTCTGCTTGATTAATTCAAGAAAGAAAGTCATCAGATGGCTCAGACTTATTCAGATCAATGAAAATAACAGTCTCTGTCCATCTGGTAGATATGAGGTCATCAAGGTCAGATAAGGGTCAGACCAGGTTCACTACAGCAGAGTATAAGTCAGTGCTTCTAAACGCAGCAGCAAACTGACCTGGAGTGGAGGGAGTGATGAAGCGGCAGCGACGTGCTGGAAGCATAGTTTTTACTGGGGGAGGAGTGGAAAATTCAAATATAATAGGAAAGTGGTCTGAAATACAAGTGTCCAAAATTTCTATAACAGATACACGAGGGCCGTGAGAGATGATTAGGTCCAAAGTGTGACCATGACTGTGTGTGGACCCTGACACAGATTGTGACAGGTTAAAAGAATCCAGAAGGCTTTGAAAGTCAGCAGAAAGTTGGTTACAGGGACAGCAAACATGAATGTTAAAATCACCACATAAAAGCAAACTGTCAAATTTTGGCAACAGTTCAGCCAACAGTTCTGAGAATTCATTAATGAAATCCTTATTATATTTTGGTGGGCGATATAAAACACCACACAGCAGGGGGTGTGCAGATTCCATCACAAACAGCTGAAGCTCAAAGCTGCTGTAGTTTTTAGGAGGCAGTGGGCGGCAGGTGAGTTTATCACTGAACACAGCAGCGAGACCGCCCCCACAGCCAGACACACGTGGTGCACTCAGGTAGGAGTAGCCAGGTGGGAGGAGCTCAGAAAATGCACTGTTATCCCCTGGTTTTAGCCAGGTCTCAGTCATCAGAAATAAATCCAAACGATGAGTAGAGATCAGATCGTTTAGCATAAAGGTTTTATTTGAGAGCGATTGGGCATTAAACAGGGCTGCACGCGCTGGTACACAGCCGATTGCGTCATCAGCTGCTCGGACAAGCGGGGGGAGGTTCTGTTGCACGCAGCCCCCCCTCCTAGTCCCCACAGAGCGACAAGGTGGAAACTGAAAGTTGACGCCAGGATTAACAGGAACGAGGCATCGATGACGATATACCAGGGAACGCCGGAGGTCGACGATGCCAAACTCCGAAGGTAAGTCCTGCAGTAGAAGCCGATGATCACCCGTACTGTGAGAGGAGAGGTAGAATTTGAATTTGACGAGGACTCCCTCTCTCCTTCCACGATTTCTGCGGCGTTTGTTGCGTAGCAACGTCCCGGTAGTGCGGCGTAGATAGGCTGGCACAGACGCCAGGAAGGGCGGTGGTTTTTTAAAATGTCCAGTTTTACCAAAAACTGGTGGGTTGTTTAGCGAATCCTGGATCTTTAGCAAAGTTGAGCGGTCGTACACTAGAAGTGAGGATACATCATGGATGAAGAGAAGGCAAAACATGAGTAACTTTAACAAATTCAGGAGAGATAGACTGCGTGCCATCAACAAAGGCGCCATCTTGATTAGTAGATTAGTAGACTGCTCGTCAGCTTCTCCTCGGGGAGGAGAGCTCACCGGACGACCGGAGGTCGACGTGGCGGGCCAAGCATTCTTAGCAAAGGTTGGTCATCTGCACAACTTTCCTTCTTCGTTCTTCTGACAGTGCTAATAGCTCGCTGAAAAAAAAAAGGGAGCCGATTACCCTGTCTTTACGTAATTTATACGGACCGGGTGGGGTCCACACAGCAGGTGGGCGTGGACTAAATTTTTTCAGTGTAATGCTTTCGCATAACGGGATAAACCATCAGCGACAGCCTTAAAGGGCAAAGCTTATACAAAATAGAACAAACAAGGACTAGCAGAAGTTTTTATTTATTTATTTTTATTTTGTGGATTTAAAGTAAGGGCAGCACAGTGGCGCAACTGGTAGAGCTGCTGCCTCTCAACGAACACGTCCCTGGTTCAAATCCCGGTCCGGGTGTCTTTCTGGGTGGAGTTTGCATGTTCTCTCCATGCTGCGTGGGTTTTCTCCAGGTACTCCAGTTTCCTTCCACAGACCAAAAACATGCAGGTTAGACTGATTGGTAACTCTAAATTGTCCCTAGGTGAGAGAGAGAGTGAATGGTTGTTTGTCTCGTTTGTCTCTATGTGTCCCTGTGATGGACTGGAAACCTGTCCAGGGTGTCCCCCTCCCCTAACACAGTGATTGCTGGACATGGGCACCGGCAACCCCCGTGACCCAAAATGGAATAAGCGGGTAAAGAAAATGGATGGATGGATGAATTTATTGACAGAATTATTTTGGACAAAGTTGATTATGACAGTTTAAAACTAGAGTATTGGTATTTTCAAGTGGGACTCTGTGGAAAGGTAATGAACAATTAACATCCTACCTGTTGTAGATAGATAGTTAGAATTAACTCTCCAAACTGAGCTCATTTTATGAACTAAGTAATACAAACCAGATTCCAAAAAAGTTGGGACACTAAACAAATTGTGAATAAAAACTGAATGCAATGATGTGGAGAGGGCAAATGTCAATATTTTATTCGTAATATAACATAGATGACAGATCAAAAGTTTAATCTGAGTAAATGTAACATTTTAAAGGAAAATATGTTGATTCAAAATTTCACAGGTCAACAAATCCTAAAGAAGTTGGGACAAGTAGCAATAAGTGGCTGGAAAAAGGAAATTGAGCATATAACGAACAGCTGGAAGACCAATTAACGCTAATTAGGTCAATTGACACCATGATGGAGTGTAGTGAACTAGGCCTCCGACAACAATCTGTCTCTGAAGACCTTCAGGGGACAGGAACTGTTATTTCATTGATTTGAATCCAGAAATACAAATTATCTCATCAAGAGACTATTTAATTGTATCCTGAATTAATCAATTGAAAGAACACACTTCTTTTTTACATTATCATTACTATTTTACAATATCTTGATAATCAAATGTGTGTTTAGTTCATACCATTTCTAAATGTTGAAGTGAACCAATCATTTAAATCAACTGTGAAACAGTGTTAATGATTTTTAAACCTCAGCAGATTTTTGATCATACAGTTAAATGCCTATTTACGAAGTAAGTGTGCATTTAGTGATGTCGGTCGAAAGTCAGAGACAAACAGAGACGACAGAGACAAGTTATTAGAACGATGTGTCTTGTTTTTAAAACTAGCAGACAGTAAATAACTTCAACTGGTACCTGCTTTGTCTCACCTCTTCATAAACATTTTTTCCGTCTGTACTAACCGTTCGTAAACATTGCTGATGTCTCTTGACATCTAGTGACCCTCTTGACATCATTAGAACCACCCTCCTGCTGGTTGTTTCAACCAATCAGGAAGTACCACGTAACAGGAAGTGTATACCTACCACTTTAAAAGGAACACTTCGTGGAACTATTCAGTTCGGTCCTGGAGTTCGGTCCTGGAACTGAGTTCAGTCTTCACGAGTCTTAGTCTTTTCCAGTCTTGCTGGGGCTTTCGGTCAGAGATGAGACTCACTTAAGCAGCAGATGGATGCGACCGTGTGCCAAGGAGTCCCTCCATTTAGCGGAGCCACGGCTCACGTCGCTGTGCACTCAACCCGAGCAGTAAATGCTCCACTTCTCAGGAAGCTTATTCGGTGGAACCGAGTACCTCATGAGTATATGCATTTATTCTAAAGATTCCCAGCTACTTTAACCGGAGACGCTGTAAAGGGATCGTACTAATGGACTTCTGTTCCGGAGTGGAAGTATCCCCTATCTAATGCCCCTTTTCCATTAGTACCGGTATGGGCCGACTGGACCCTACTTGGCCCGGTTCTGAGGCTTTTCCATTAGCACCGGTACTTAGCACCTGTTACTATTTTCAGTACCCTTGGCTCTGTGGTTCTAACCGGAACGAAGAGGTACTAAAACGTGACGTCAGAACACTGTCGGTCACTGATTGGTCGGGGGCGGAGCCGGGGGCGGAGTCACTGGATCCTTCAGAAACGTTTCAAAACAATAATCCGCCATTTGCAATTTCTCGGACTGGAGCAGCGGCTGGACTTATTTTAAAGATTTTAAAAACAATACTGACAACATCTTGGTCTAATGTTGATGTGCTGGCATTTTTTGTGCTTGGTGGCCGACAACATAATTTAGAGCAAGCTGGATGGAGCTCTGCTGGTGTACCCCGATCCTCCCTCCGGAGCCTCGGAGCACCAGGCCGGGCAGGACGTCATCTCCCCGGCTCCAAGTTCTGCTGGTCACTGCGGAAGATCCTTCGATGTGCCGACTCGGAGGCTCGGGTTCCGGATACCAGCCTTGTGTGCTCAGAGCTCCGTTGGTCACTGTGAAGCTGGAGATGGGGACTCACAGAAAGCCGTTGCCAGATGCCGGCCGCGCGTAATCATGAAGGCTGAATCCCTATCCCACCCGGCAGTCAGGCGGACTGGACAGTCTGGCACGGACGGTGGAAGTGAGTTTTAAATAAAATAATATTTTGTTTTTATACAAAAAATGTTTTAAAAAAATTGCTGAAGCGATTTAAAAATGATTTTTTTTTTTTACACGTAAAATGTTTTTCAAAATCGCTTCCACCGTTCGTTGCAGACCCGTCTCTGTCCACCTGTCTGCGCGGGTCGGACCTTCATGATTACGCGCAGCTGGGATCTTGGAACGGCCTCGAGTCACCAGCTGAGCTCGGAGCTGGGAGGATGAGCCTGTCCGTCCCGTCTCCCGAGGAGAGGATCATGTAAGACCAGCAGAGCTGGTCATAAAAAACAAATATATATATATATTTTAGCGTTGAAGATTAAAAAATAAACGGTGCCAGCTTCATCGTGAAATCCTGTTTTCACTTTAATGACTGTTAACTCAGCTGAAAATCATGAAAAGACACAAAACTATTGTATCTCAGGAATATTTCCCTCAAACATGTTTAAAGAAAAGAGACGACCTTCAGTTCAACTTTATTTTAACCCACAAATGTACAAATCACAAAACAAGAACTTTAAAGCAAAGCTAAAAATAAAATGTATATATGTGAACAAGAAAGAAAACCACACATCTAAAATAAACATTAAAAGTAGACAATGAGTGCAAATACATCAAATGATGATGAAAACCTATAAAAATTTAAATCTAATGTTTTTGTAGAATCTGGTTCATCAGAGATTTAATTTATATACATATATATATATATATATATATATATATA
>NC_056501.1:52465432-52494720 GCF_014905685.2 Nematolebias whitei | reverse complement strand
GGACTGAGTCTGGAGTAGAAACATCCAGAGCCACCGTGCACAGGCGTGTGCAGGAAATGGGCTACAGGTGCTGCATTCCCCAGGTCAAGCCACTTTTGAACCAGAAACAGCGGCAGAAGCGCCTGACCTGGGCTACAGAGAAGCAGCACTGGACTGTTGCTCAGTGGTCCAAAGTACTTTTTTCGGATGAAAGCTAATTTTGCATGTCATTCGGAAATCAAGGTGCCAGAGTCTGGAGGAAGACTGGGGAGAAGGAAATGCCAAAATGCCAGAAGTCCAGTGTGAAGCACCCACAGTCAGTGATGGTCTGGGGTGTCATGTCAGCTGCTGGTGTTGGTCCACTGTGTTTTATCAAGGGCAAGGTCAATGCAGCTAGCTATCAGGAGATTTTGGAGCACTTCATGCTTCCATCTGCTGAAAAGCTTTATGGAGATGGAGATTTAATTTTTCAGCACGACCTGGCACCTGCTCACAGTGCCAAAACCACTGGTAAATGGTTTACTGACCATGGTATTACTGTGCTCAATTGGCCTGCCAACTCTCCTGACCTGAACCCCATAGAGAACCTGTGGGATATTGTGAAGAGAAAGTTGAGAGACGCAAGACCCAACACTCTGGATGAGCTTAAGGCCGCTATCGAAGCATCCTGGGCCTCCATAACACCTCAGCAGTGCCACAGGCTGATTGCCTCCATGCCACGCCGCATTGAAGCAGTCATTCATGCAAAAGGATTCCTGACCAAGTATTGAGTGCATAACTGAACATGATTATTTGAAGGTTGGTGTTTTTTGTATTAAAAACACTTGTCTTTCATTGGTGGGATGAAATATGCTAATTTTTTGGGACAGACATTTTGGATTTTCATGAGCTGTATGCCATAATCATCAGTATTAAAACAATTAAAGACCTGAAATATTTCAGTTGGTGTGCAATGAATCTGAAATATATGAAAGTTTCATTTTTATCATTACATTATGGAAACTAATGACCTTTATCACAATTTGCTAATTTTTTGAGAAGGACCTGTATATATAGATATATATATATAAAGTATATATAGATAGTTTGATAGATATAGACAGACAGACAGATACCTAGATAGATAGAAACGTGTTTTAAACCCTTCCCACACTCTTGCAATATTCTAAACAATGTTTTTAAACTGTAAACGCTCTAAAAGAGCACAAAATGTCATGATTTCATGTCCCTGTCTCCTCTCAGCCACAGTTCCACTGTGCGTTCTTGGCCACACCCACTTCTCCACAGCAGAACAGACATCACAGAGGAGGAAGGAGGAGGATGTTTCTCCTGCAGTGTGGGCTGCACAGAAGTGCAGCAGGTGCTAAATAATTTAAAATAATTTATTTAAATAAAGATTCCATGCCAATTGTGTGACTCATCCATCAATCAGCCAATTGTGTGTCATGTCCAATGTTATTTTGAAAAACCACGATAGAGCGAGTCCGCGAATAACGAACCGCGAAGTAGCAAGGGACTGATTGAGCTTACAAACCTTTTTACTGTAATGGATATTTTTCACAATAAACAAATGATAAAAAATTATTTGTATAATTTAGTGTAACAAGCTTCATTTTTTTTTTTTTTATTATTCAGGAAAATCTGAAGTTATTTATGTAGAAATATGCAACAAACCAATGGATCTCAAATACCCCAAACACGTCCTCACATCTTAAAGATGTGAACAAGAGAATAATATAAACCTTGACAATAGCAGAGTTTTACCTGGCATATCCGGATGACAGTGATTTGAGGAGATCATAGAAATCCACAACGATTTCATTCAGAGGAAAGAGGAATTTCATCATGACACGCTGGTCATCAATGTACACCATGTTCTTCTGGACTGCCCTACGATTCTAAAAGGAGACAAACAGTTAGTCTGGTGTGCGTTTCACAAATAATCTGTTGAAATATCTGTCACTTTAATAAACTGATTTATAAATGGTAAATGGACTGTACTTATATAGCGTCTTTCTATCTAGTCAAGATACTCAAAGTGCTTTACAACACAATCTGTGTCCTCATTTACCTCCAAATAGCACTCTACTACATTTCTACAAAGCTAATCTGAATCTGTAGACTCATCAGTGCTTTAGATCACATTCATACACTGATGGGACACACATCAGAGGCTATGAGGGGCTCAATTCAATTCAGTTCAGTTTATTTCTATAGCACTAAGTCACAACAGACATTATCTCAGGGCACTGAACAAAATCATTCACATACATTATAAATACCAGTTAGTAAAGTTATCTATCTAAGGAAGGAAGGTTCAGTGTCTTGCTCAGGGACACTTCCAACATGTGACTGACGGAGGAATCAAACCCCCAACTCTCCCATTGGAGGCAACTGCTCTAGCCACTCAGCCACAGCTGCCCTGAATACATAATTCATAATTATAAACACAGCAGGAGAACATGAAGTGGATGAAGTTCATCAGACCTGAGGAACGACACCACCTAGTGATCTTTGATGTCACATGCAGACATAAAGGTGAATACTTGGGGAAATACATTTCTCATACCGGGTATATTCTTCTTTATGAACCCTTATATTGTCCTTTAACTTTCTGACCATTCGTGTTCATTAGAGGAAACAAATCAACCACCTTATTTAACTGATTAAAAATACCATTTTTTATTATTTTTTCACAATAAACTACTCCATCTTTTAGAGCTATCGCAATAATCTCTATACTATATCAAAGTTTAACGAACTTTAGTCCGAAGTTTTGTAAAGAACCTCCATCTCACTGAACCCTTCAGATCCAGTAGTCAAAAATTCGGTCTTGATTTCAGTCCATCCACTGGAACACAAACTCTCTATCATCAGAACTTTACAACATCGGGCCGAATGCGTCCCCACGAAGACAGAAGGTAAGGAAAAGGAACAGAAACACATTCAAGAAGCTCTTCAAACATGTGGATATCCTAACTGGGCTTTTGTCAAGTCAGCAAGGAAATCTACAAAACACACCAATAAAATGAAAAAGGAGAACAACAGACGGAAAATTATTGTCATCCCTTGTGTTGCTGGAGTATCAGAGAAATTCAGAGGAATCTTCAACAAACACAAGATCCCAGTACATTTCAAACCCAGCAGGACTCTCAGACAGAGGCTGGTCCACCCTAAGGACAAGACACCCATACACAAACAGAGTGGTGTAGTGTATGTGGTCCAGTGCAGCGAGGACTGTCCAGACCTCTACATTGGAGAAACTAAACAGCCTCTTCACAGACGCATGGCTCAACACAGGAGAGCCACCTCCTCTGGACAAGATTCAGCTGTTCACCTCCACCTCACAGAGAAGGGACACTCTTTTGAGGACCAAAATGTGCACATTTTGGACCGAGAACACAGATGGTTTGAGAGGGGGGTGAAGGAAGCAATTTATGTAAAAAGAGAAAAGCCGTCTCTTAACAGAGGAGGAGGCCTCAGATTTCCACTTTCAAAAACCTATAATACAACTTTAAAACAGATTCCCAGCCGGTTTTCACACCTGATGGGAACAGAGGGGCCTCGTCTGTGAATTAGAGGAACAAAAGACTCTTACTGTTAATGTTGTTTAGGTGTGAATTGCCAATCTACATATGTGTGTGTGTGTCTTATCTCACTCAGCCTTATAACCTGAATCTCTCACTCTCTGCTCTTTGAATTGAGAAAGCTCCTCGGATGAGGAGCAAAACGTCTTCTGTTACAAATAAAGTCCAGTTGTTTTTGTATTGAACGTTTTTTGAATTCATCATGTCCTGGATGACTGAGAATCTTCACCAGCAGATTGGTGAAGATACAGATATTCTTTATTAGAGATTATGTACACAGGGTCCCAGTTACATCCAACAATAAAATGTAATAAGAAAAACAGTGATAAGATGTAAGATATGAACTAAGAAAAACATTAGCAAAAAATACGCTAAGCACCAATAGCATAAAAACAAACACAATACACCAACAACAGCACAAACGAGTCTGAGTGAGCAGATGAACACGACTGAAGACAGCAACATGAAACAGATCAGCAGCAACATGAAACAGATCAGCAGTAACATGATGTGATTTTTCACAGTGATTCTTCTGTTAGATTCATGAGTCTAACAGCCTCAGGGTAGAAGCTGTTCCTCAGTCTAGTGGTTCTACACTTAATGCTCCTCAATCTCCTTCCTGAAAGGAGCGGGGCAAAAAGTGTGTGTGCTGGGTGAGTGGGGTCCTTCATGATGCAGGTGGCCCTCTTCCTGCATCTGGAGGTGTAGATGTCTGGGATGGTGGGGAGACTGACTCCAACATCTTCTGTGCAGCCTTCACCACTCTCTGCAAAGCTTTTCTTTCTGCAGCTGTGCAGCCTCCATGCCATACGTTGATGCTGGAGCACAGGATGCTCTCCACTGCACACCTGTAGAAGGAGGTGAGGACTGAGCTTCCAGACCAGCTCGTCTCAGCCGCCTGAGGAAGTAGAGTCTCTGATGAGCTTTCTTGATCAGCCTGGTGGTGTCGTTGCCCCAACTGAGATTGTCATTCAGGTGCACACCTAAATACTTGTAGTTGGAGACCACTTCCACTGCAGATCCTCTTATCTTCAGTGGGGTGTAGGTGTGTTTGTTCCTTCCACTTTCACTCCTTTCCTTTCACTTCCAAGATGGCGCCCGAGCTGGTGGCTTGCCGTTCACCTCTGTCCACTCTGTTTCTTTTTTTGCTATTTTTATAATTTTTCTTCAATAAAATCAGCTCACTACTGGTGTATGATCGCCAGCAACTGCTCAATCTACAATTTTCCACCACTTATCTCGCCTCCTATGAACATTTTGATCGGGGTTCTGGGCCCCCACCTCCACTGCTTGGGAACATACCTGGGTATCTCCAGCGCGCGGCATTCGTGCCTGCACGAAAACATCGCTCTCGTCGCCGTGGGAGACGTGCTGGCCGCCTCGTGAGGCTCAAAGCTAGCCTCGCTCGTTCCTCAGCTACAGCTGTCCACCGGAATGAGGTTTCTCCACCTGGATGCTTCGCGGAGTCCTGCCTGCTGCAGAACATCGGGTCGAGGCGTGCAGCGAGCGCACCCCCAGCTGCGGTGTTTCCAACCGTATCCAGCAAACCGTAACCAACCCGGGTCCAACAGCTGTACCATCTGCTGCCCCATCTGATCGTACCAACGACCCTGCTGTGTCTGGCGGCTCCTGGATTCCGGCTGTTCGTCCCGGCTGCACTTTCTCCGGCCGGAGGAGGCGAGGACCCGACGTAAACCGCTGATCTGCGCCCCCCCTCAACTTCTCCCTCAGCTGCTGACCCAACAAGGTTTGCTCTCCTCAATGTGAGGTCTTTAACAAACAAAACCTTCATCATTAACGACTTTTTCTGCACAAATAATCTGGATTTAATGTTTCTGACGAAGACTTTGCTTCCTCTGGGTGAGTCAAGTGTTTTTTCTGAACTGGTACCTGCTGATTGTACTTTTCTTAATTGCCCGAGGTCATCTGGAAGAGGTGGAGGAGTGTTGGCTGTTTTTAAGAAAATCTGGAAATGCAGACTGTTACAGACACCATCTTTTCAGACCTTTGAACTGCTGCATTTTGAACTGGGCCTCTCCAAACCCATGTTGATTGCGGTGCTTTATCGACCGCCCAAATCCTCCACAGGCTTCATCAGTGAACTGTCTGTCTTTCTCACTGCAATACTGTTAAAATACGACCGTGTGCTGATTCTAGGGGACTTCAATGTGCACGTCTGTTGCCCTGAAAAGCCTTTGGTTCAGGACTTTTTAAATCTGATCCACTCTTTAAACCTGGTGCAAAATGTTGTCGGCCCCACACACCATCAGGGTCACACTCTTGATATTGTTCTGTCTTGTGGTGTCTCTGTGTTAAATCTGGAAATTGGGGATGCTGTCATGTCTGATCACAAACCAATCTCATTTGTAATACCTCTTGCTCGTGTTTCGAAATCTCCCGCTCCACCCAGGACCTGTCATATATTTAACCCTTCAACTGCTGCTCGTTTTTCCTCTGCCTTTATTACCACTGCTGCTACAACACCTGAAACCTCTGCCTGTGTCGGTGCTCAGGAGCTGCTTAGTAACCGCAATGTGACCTGCACTAAGATCTTGGATCTGGTGGCCCCACTAAAAGTCAGGAAACCAAGGAGAGCCCAGTACCCATGGATGAATGAGACCACCAGGGCAGCGAGACGCCTGTGCAGGAGAGCTGAGCGCAGGTGGAAAAAAGACCATCTCCAGGTTTCTTTCATTTTGCTCAAAACCTGTTAAAAAAATTACCAGAACACTGTCAAATCTGAAAAAAAAAAAAATTTCTCCCAACTCATCAACTCAAATAGACACAACCCCTGCGCCCTATTCACAACAGTAAATTCCATTCTAAATGTCCCTTCGTATTCATGTATGAAGGCCTCTGTTGACACCTGCAATGACTTCACTAAATTCTTTGTTAACAAAGTGGAGTTGATCAGGGCCTCCATCCCCCGCTCCTTAGTCGACCCATCAGCTTTTGTTTCGTGTTCTGCTACTTTCAGGCAATTCAAACCAATCACACTCCCATTGTTAAACAAAGTTGCTGGTCACATAAAGCCATCAGGATCACCATTAGACCCCATCCCAGCAGCATTGTTCAAACAGGTTCTACCAGCGATTGGGCCTGCAGTTCTAACTATACTAAACAGTAGTATTGCTACAAGCGTGGTCCCAGAGGCCTTCAAACATGCAGTAGTCACACCGTTAATTAAGAAACCTGGTCTTGACCCTTCAGCCTGCTCAAATTACAGGCCAATCTCAAAACTCCCCTTTCTGTCCAAAATCCTGGAAAAAGTAGTTTTTACTCAGTTAAATCAGTTTTTAACTGAGAACAAAATCTTTGAGGTCTTTCAGTCTGGTTTCAAGCAGCTCCACAGCACCGAAACAGCTTTGGTTAGGGTTTGTAATGACATTTTAACAGCAAATGATTCTGTCCATTTTGTGGCTCTTGTACTCCTCAATCTTACTGCCGCTTTCGATACTGTTGACCACAGTATCCTCATCTCTCGGCTTGAACACTGGGTTGGGATTACAGGTGCTGCATTAGACTGGTTCCGCTCATACCTCTCTGACAGGAGTTTTTGTGTGAAGGTGGGAAAAATCTATCCACTTCAATGCCTCTTTCCTGCGGTGTCCCGCAGGGCTCGATTCTCGGACACCTTCTATTTTCACTCTATCTGCTTCCGCTGGGGTCGATCCTAAGAAAACATGGTATTCCATTCCATTGCTACTCCAATGACTGTCAGATCTACCTGCCACTGAAACCAGCCAGTGCTTGTTCCGTCCACCCTCTCCTCAAATGGCTGGACGACATTAAGACATGGATGGCTTCAAATTTTCTAAGTTTTAACGACCAGAAGACTGAAGTCATTGTCTTTAGCCCTAGCTCAGCTGCCGCCTCTTATCCTGTGAACCTGGACTCCCTTCAGCCTTATCTGAAGCACTCTGTTAAAAACCTTGGATTGGTTTTTGACTCGGATTTTAAGTTCGACAAACAGATCAGTTCAGTTCTACAGAAGCTTCTTCCAACTGCGACAGGTACCTAAGCTCAAGCTAGTGCTGTCTAGACCCGACCTTGAGACACTAGTCCATGCATTCATCACAACCCGCCTGGACTATTGTAATTCACTGTATGCTGGGGTCAGCCAGGCCTCCATCTCACGGCTACAGCTCGTCCAGAATGCTGCAGCTCGGCTCTTAACCGGTACACCGAGGTATGAGCACATCACACCAGTTCTGTCCTCCCTACACTGGTTTCCTGTGAGAACTAGGATTGATTTCAAAATTCTCCTCCTGACCTATAAGTGCCTAAATGGCCTCGCACCCATCTACCTCTCTGAGCTACTGGAACCATATGTTCCCTCTCGGGCTCTGAGATCATCCGATCAGCTGCTTTTGGTTGTTCCAAAAACACGACTGAAGCTCCGAGGAGATCGGGCGTTTCAGTCATGGGTCCCAAACTGTGGAACAACCTACCCCCCAACATTAGGCATGCCACCTCCCTTCCTGTGTTCAAATCCCTGCTAAAAACACATCTGTTCTCTCTGGCGTTTCATACTGTGTGAGGTGATTTAGTATATCTTGTTCCATGTCTTCATTTTAATGCTGTTGTTTTAATTTTTAAGGTATATTCTTACTGCTTTTTATTTCTCAGTGTTACCCTTAGTGTTAAGCACTTTGATAACAGTCTATCTGTTTTAAATTGTGCTCTATAAATAAATATGACTTGACTTGACTTCTGAAGTTCATGACCATCTCCTTTGTCTTCTTCACATTGATGTGAAGGTTATTCTCTTTGCACCAGCTCTCCAGGTGTTCCACCTCTTGCCTGTAGCTGGACTCATCATTGTTTGTGATGCATCCCACCACCGCTGTATCATCTGCAAACTTTACAATATGACGGCCTGGATGGGTAGCTGCACAATCATACATGACCAGAGTGAACAGGAGGGGGCTCAACACACATCCCTGAGGAGAGCCAGTACTGAGGGTTAAGATGGAGGAGGAGAAGTTGTGAATCCTCACTAGGAAGTCTAGGACCTAGTTGCAAATGGAGGGGCTTAGTCCTAGTGTGAGTAGTTTGTCCATCAGGGTTTGGGGGATCATGGTGTTGAAGACAGACGTGAAGTCCACAAAGAGCATACGGCTGTAGGAGTCCTTCTGCTCCAGGTGTATGAGAGCATTGTGGACCACAGAGGAGATGGAATCCTCTGTTGATCGGTTCTCACAGTATGCGTACTGGTGAGGGTCCTCCTTGATGTTGATGGCTGTTTTGATGTGGGTCATGACCAGTTTTTCACTGAAGCACCCACACCTGCCTCCACGCTCATTTGCCTCACTCTGGGCCCTTGAGCAAAGCCCTTAAGCCCCACCATCTCATCCCCCGGGAGCCCTACATAGCAGTTCTCTGCTCCACACAGAGGGCTGAGGTAGCTCGGTGCCTGTGGTTACGTCAGGAAGGGCAACCGGAGTAAAAATAATTGCCACGTCTTCTTACGACAGTTCGCTGTGGTGACCCCTGACAAGGGAGCAGCCGAAAAAGAAAAAAAAATCTAAACTGCTTATACTGAAATACTTTTTTGTTCTGTTGTTGTTTTTGCATAAAGTGAAAGTAGTATTTGGTGTAATATTGATATGGTTTCCATTTTGGCACCAGTACTTTTCTCTCCCACAGAAAGTTTTGAATAACAGAGATGCCATTTCCTGCATTCTGGTGTATTTTTAACGGGTTGTTATACATCAGCATTTACCTACATTTGTAAACACTTGATTAAATTATAATTTTAGAGAACAACTGCAGGTCGTGTGTGAATAAAGCAGCTCCGATTCTCAGGTGTCCTGACCCCCCTCCTCCCTCCCCTCACTTCATGGTTCTGAGCTGAACTCTTCTCCGCTCCTGCTCCAGTCTCGTGGCACCGTTTGAAGCACCTGAAGGCTTCAATTCTCGGTTGTCGATGAAAGTAAATTGGACTGTCTTTTCAACATTTGGATCGCTGTTATTTTGACAAATAAGCGACGTTGTTTTGAAGCGTGATGTAATGTTGGCTTTTCTATGTATGTGAATGTTCCTGTAAAGTGCCCTGAGACAACTTTGTTGTGATTTGGCGCTATGTAAATGAAATGAATTGAATTAATGTGAATAAACATCAAACATTTCTCTCGTTGTATTTTTAATTTATTTTTACAGTAAGCTTTTTTTATTCATTATGTCTGAAATGTATGCAGGAGTTTAGACACATCAGCAGTTGTGCACACGTTCTGTAGAGCTGTCTGGAAACGCTGTGCATAATGTGCACTGTCTGCAGAGCATTTATTTATTCTGCTGAATAAATGATCGTTTCTGTTGAATGGATCACTTCAGCAGCTTCATGTGAGCTGCAGCCCCTCCACCCTCCTTAAGTGATCGGGGGGGGGGGGGTGTCTGAGAGGAGGGGAGAGGGGGTGTTTTTTCAGTGCGCAGCGCTGCTGAGGAGGAAAAGAAAGGAGAAAAGATATGTGTACCACTTCGCTCACACGCTCCTTGTGAGCGAGCTGGTGCACTGCGCGTGCTGCGGCTGGAATATCCACTCCACAGACTGTGTCCGCTGGGCTAAGGGCAACGTCTCCTCTCTGTATTTTTTATAAATAATCAGAATAAAAATGTGCAATGACTTTGGACTTTTAGGGGCAGAGATTGGAGTTGCTAGATTTGAGCAAACAATTGCTGGAACACAGCCTGTGAAAATAAGAGTTCCTAGATCTTGTTCTGGCAGGATCCAGCTCAAATTAACTCCTGTGTGTAGCGTATTTGCTGAACAGAGTATGGTAAGTTTATTGTAACTGATCTGTAAAAAAAAAAACTAAAACTAAACAACAATAATAAATTCTCTTTGATCCTCCAACCCGCTTGTGTAAGGATGGTACCTTTTTGTGGCCCGGTTTGTGTCTGTGTTCCCTCGTGCTCCCTCGTTAGTTCCATTAGTGCCACCCTTGTCTCGTCCCAGCTGTTTGTAATCATGTCTCGTCTTGTCCCTGTATATAAGCCGTCTGTTCAGTCTTGTTCATTGTCGCGTCGTACTCGTTGGGTCTCCTGTGTTCCCCCTGAGTCTTCCTAGTTCCCTGAGTTCCCCGTGCCTTCTTCCTGTTTCATGTAAGTTGTGCTGCCCCGTCAGCTTGTTATTTTGTATCTTTATTTTACCATTAAATTCCTATTTTTATATTCTGCCGAGTTGAGTCCCTGTTCTGCACTCTGGGTTCGCTCCTTCCTAGCAAATCCTAACAGCTTGTCATTAGCTGCGTGCTGCAAGCTAATTTTTAGACAACCTAGCATAATAGGGAGGGAGACAGGGAATTATTGAGGAGCACACAGAAGCAACCAAAAGTCAAGATAAGAAACAGCAAGGAGGTGTACAAGAAGAAGCTGGAGAGCAAGCTCCAGCAGAACAATATCAGAGAGGTGTGGTCAGGGATGAAACAGATCACAGGCTTCAAGCAGAAGAAGGATCAGAAGGATGGAAGCCTGGACAGAGCCAATGAACTGAACACGTTCTTCAGTAGGTTCAGTTCAGGAACAAGCTCAGCATCCTCCTCTCTTGCCCACAACCAAACATACATACCAACCTCCTTTGACCCAAGGCTATCCTGTCACCTCAAATATTGTATCTACCACCTCAGTCATGGACCCTTCTTTTACATATTGGTCTTCAACCAAATCAGAAGATGCTGATACCTCCTTTGCCTCCCCCCTCTGCGTCTCCAGAAGTCAGGTGAGGAAGCAGCTGGAGAGACTGAACCAGAATAAGGCTGCAGGTCCATATGGTGTCAGTCCCAGAGTCCTGAAGGTTTGTGCAGAGCAGCTCTGTGGGGTTCTGCAGCACCTCTTCAACCTTAGCCTGACCCAGGAGAAGGTTCCAGTGTTGTGGAAAACATCCTGCCTTGTTCAAGTACCAAAGAAACCTCACCCATCAGTCCTCAATGACTATAGACCTGTTGCCCTGACATCCCACATCATGAAGGTCCTAGAGAGACTTCTGCTGACCCACCTGACTAAACAAACAAGCACATATCAGGACCCACTGCAGTTTGCTTATCAGCGTGGACTTGGAGTTGAAGATGCCATCATACACCTGCTTCAGCAAACTCACTGTCATCTAGAAAAGGCAGACAGCACTGTGAGAGTCGTGTTCTTTGATTTCTCCAGTACATTTAACACAATCCAGCCTGATCTGCTTTGTCAGAAACTCCAGAAGACTCAGGTGGAGGCCTCAACAATCGCCTGGATCAAAGACTACCTGACGGACAGACCACAGTTTGTGAGACTGAAGGGTTGTGAGTCTGACCAGGTGGTCAGTAGCTCAGGAGCACCACAGGGTACTGTGTTCTCACCATTCCTTTTCACTCTGTACACCTCAGATTTCCAGTACAAAACAGACTCCTGTCATCTGCAGAAATATTCAGATGACTCTGCAGTAGTCGGGTGGATCAGAGATGGACAAGAAGCTGAGTACAGGGAACTGGTGGACTGCTTTGTGGCATGATGTGGAAACAATCATCTCATCTTGAATGTGAGCAAAACAAAGGAGATGATTGTAGATTTCAGGAGAATCAGGAACAGATCCAACCCTATTTCCATCATGGGAGAAGAAGTGGAGGTGGTGGAGAAGTATAAATACCTTGGGGTTCACCTGGGCAGCACGGTGGCACAACTGGTAGAGCTGCTGCCTCTCAGCGAACAGGTCCTTGGTTCAAACCCCGGTCCAGGGGCCTTTCTGGGTGGAGTTTGCATGTTCTCTCCGTGCATGTGTGGGTTTTCTCCGGGTGCTCCGGTTTCCTCCCACAGACCAGAAACATGCATGTTAGGCTGATTGGTAACTCTAAATTGTCCCTAGGTGTGAGTGAGAGAGTGAATGGTTGTTTGTCTCGTTTGTCTCTATGTGTCCCTGTGATGGACTGGAGACCCGTCCAGGGTGTACCCCGCCCCTCGCACAGTGATTGCTGGACATGGGCACCAGCGACCCCCGTGACCCAAAATGGAATAAGCGGGTAAAGATAATGGATGGATGGGTTCACCTGGACAACAGACTGGACTGGAGATGCAACAGTGAAGCGTCTACAAGAAGGGACAGAGCAGACTGTACTTCTTGAGGAAGCTGAAGTCCTTCAACGTTTGCAGCAAGATGCTGCATATCTTATATAAGTCTGTTGTAGAGAGCGCTATCTCTTCTGCCATCATCTGCTGGGGGAGCAGCACCAGAGCAAGTGACTTAAAAAAGATCAACAAGCTCATAAAGAAGGCTGGCTCAGTTCTGGGGACTCCTCTAGAACCTTTGGAGATGATTGTACAAAGAAGGATTCTTCATCAAATGAAGAACATTATAGACAACCCTCAGCATCCTCTTCATCAGACTGTCATACAACAACAGTGTCTTCAGTCAGAGGCTTCTTCAGATCTGTTGTAGGACAGACGCTACAAGACATCCTTCCTGCCCACAGTCATCAGCACCTATAACAACTCTTTAATGAAACCAGGATGATGAGTGTAGTGGACTAGGCCTGATGTCAAAACTAAGCCTAAGGTCAAAACCCTTGACCTTAAGAACCTTGTGGGACAGAAACTGTCATTTCATTGATTTGAATCCAGAAATACAGGTTCACCCATCCTGAGACTATCTTTCTTGAAAATTCAAGTGAAAGAACACTCTCTTTTCTATTATCATTCCTGTTTTACAAATGTTTGATAATCAAAGTGTTTTAGTTCAAACATTTTAGATGTTACAGTGAACTAATCAATTTTATTAACTGTAAAACAGTAACAATGATTTTTTAGTTGCTTATGCAAAGTAGAATTCATGTTAAGGCCTGTTACAGATTTTTATGCATTTTCTGATTTCTGTCTTTGAATGAGCAAGTGTGCGTTTTCCAAGGTCAGGAGTCGAAGCAGACATGTGTTGGAACAACTGTCTTGTTTACATCCTCTCAGACGTCAACAGAGAAGTTGGCACCTGTTTCTCCAAACTCGCCAAAACAAAACTTCTCTCTGTCTCTGAGAACAGTTTAATCTGTTCCATAACAATTCTTGCTGTTTTCTGACTTCTAGTAACCTCTTACGTCACAAACCACACCCCTGTCTGGTTGATATTGACCAATCAGGGACTCCCAAATGGACCGGGAATAGAGCTCTTTAAAATGCCGGTACTTCCTGGTTCTCCAGTCTGAGAAGCGCGGAGCAGTTCTGAGATGTTCGCAGTTCTGTGAAGTTGTTTGGGAGAACAGAAGTCCAGCCATGATAAGGCTCCTCCGAGTTTGGATTATAACATCTTCCACCTCTGAGTGGAACTTCTGAAGGACTCCACTCATGTGAAGTCCACTTGCTGAGGTGAGCTTGTGTCGGACGGAATCTCGTCACTACTTCGGACGAGTCACAGCCATCCTATGGAGACGCTGGACAGGTAGCGTTAACTGGACTTCGTATCTGCTGATTCATCTTCAGAGAGGTAATAAGTCAAGTTACTACCAAGCGTACCGAGGAAAAGCTGGGTTCGAATGGAGAGTGTCGGTTCTGGTCAACACTCCCCCTCACACACCATCTTTTACTCCCTTTAAACTTCATTTTCCATCTTTAAAAATTCTTCTATCAAGTAGAAATTAATCCAGATGTTTTTAGAAATGTCTGTGTAAAGTGCTTATCCACCGCCGTGTGGATAATTGATCATAATTGTACAGTTTTCATTAATGTCTGTGGTGAAGCAACGGAAAATCATGGCCGTATGGTTTTCCTGGTTGTAAAGCTGATTGATTATGTTGTTATTCTCATATTCTGCCAAATTAATGTAAATGTTTGATGTTAAACTTTGATTCTGTAAAATAAATGACCACATTCATTTTGATGGGTCAAAGATAAATGACGTCTCACGTTTACATTTCATTAAATTCAATGCACGTTTTATTCAGTCCAGAAAAATGAAGAATCCGTTTTAATTGATGAATATATCTCAGCATCTGTTCATCTACATACTGGTGGCCCGTACAACAACATTTAATTTCCCTCTGGGATTAATAAAGTATTTTTGAATTGAACTGAATGGAATAAGCTATTGCCTTGTAAAATTTTATCCAGAACAATAAATCTAACGTAGCGGTAAAATATATCAGTGTTAGTAACGTTATCATTGTCATCCTCAAAGAAATGCATCGTGTGTCTGAAATCTTTAGTTTTGTACAAAGAAAAAATAAATGCCACTGCAATCATTATCAGTTAGACCTTCACCATACGTGACTGACTGTTTAAACAATGAACAGGAAAGGATGTTTCTTTTTCATTTATATTTTTCTAACATGCTTGATAAATTCATGGTGAATAGTGGAGGACAGAAAATGTGCACGCATGTTAGGAAAACTGTTTCAAGACTTCACGTGTTAAAACAGATTTAAAAGTGGTTGTTTATTTAGATTCTTGTAGACAAAGCAAAAAAAATAAATTCAGAGATCATATTGGTTTAGGCTTCCTCGCCAAATAACGGTATTAGTTATAGCCAAAATGTCCATATCAGTCGGGCTCTACTTTTCATCCAAAAAGTGGTACAACCATTTGAAAACCTGTTAAAACAGTGACATAATGTTGCTCCGATCCATACACAAAGTGCAGAAAGAATAAATTCAGTTCACATTTCTTTACCAAGCATTTTCTAAATAGTTCTTACCAAGCAAAGTGTCATAATCTTGCCAGTGTAAATATCAGGAGAGAGAATGGTTCCGAGAACCATGGGCTCCAAATATTCTGACACCAGCCATTTGTCTGGGAACTGCGTCGGGTTCACGATGGTGATCTCCTCACTGCCACGTTCCTGGAAGGATAAGAAGGTTTAAACAGAGAATTACTCAGGGTCGAGATGGTGTAGCGGTAGGGCAGCTGAGTTGGGACCAGAAAGTCGTAGGTTCATCTCCTCAGAAAGTCGTAGGTTCATCTCCTCAGAAAGTCGTAGGTTCATCTCCTCGCCATGCCCACATGTCGTGGTTTCCTTGCACAAGACACCTAATCCCTAATTGCTCCCTGGGCGCTTACATAACTGCCTACTGCTCCACCTGGATGTATCTCACATGTGATGGGCTGGATGGGAGACTGTGACGAAGTGAAGATTCACCGAGTCTGCTGCTTCCTTAGATAGAGAACTTTACTAATTGTCTTTTCTATGTGTGTGAATGTTCATGAATGGGGCAACCCTGCAACAACTTTGTTGTGATTTGACCCTATATAAATAAACTGAATTGAACATACAATGATGACAACACATACAGCTTGTTTCAAGTTAAGAGAAATAAAAAATGACTTCCCTCCCATTTCTATTCCAGCAAATCTGAGAAATAATAAGCATGAAAAGGATTGATAAAAACAGGTTAAAAAATCTTAATCTAATAATTACAGTTAAGGATTCCAGTGTGGTCAAAACATTACCCCATCATGCATTTCACTACGCTGGTGTCTTACACCGAAATCTTTAAATCGTTAGCTTAAGGAGTTCCCATCAAGAATCACTTGTGCATATCATTCAACAGGAAGGTATTCCAGTGACATAAGACCACCCTGATTCATTCAGCTGTAATCCGTGTGAGCCAAGCTCAGCAGTAAAACTGGAAGATATATGTGCAGGAGCCAGCTCTTACTTTGATGAGTTTGGCCGAGGAGAGGACAGCCTTGTAGGGAACAGTGGGTGCAGTTATGATGACTGAAGCATTGTACTCCTGCTCCAGTCTCTGATTAAACACCTCCATGTGGAGAAGACCCAGAAAACCAAGTCTGCAGGAACACAAGTAGGAATGATCAAGTTTTATAGGTGATATAAAAAGTTCAGGTACAGAATTATTCTCTGTGTTACTGTATAAGCTAAATAACTGCAACTATTAGACATAGATTTCCATAAGGGCTGAGCGATATCTCAATATTTTTAAAATATCAAGATAATTTCATACGTGATATAAAATGAGACTATATCGATATAAAATGATAGTCTCATACTCTACGCAGAGTTATATTTATACTTGAAAATCCACCAGTTTTTCTCCCTGTCTTCACGCAGCCCCTCCTCTCTCCCTCACTGAATACAAACCCAGTCCCTCACCTGCTTCCCCGCCTCCTGCTTGTGTGAAAGCAAGTGAAACTGCATGCTGCAGCTCTGACTTCGAAGACTTTACTCAAGTTATAAAGCTGAGCTAGATACATATGCAGATTGCCCTATCACTCCTCACAACAGGGGTTTGTTAGGGTCTTTGTTAGTTTGACTCACAGTGGGTATGTTTACATGGACATAAGTAACCGGATCAAATGGCCGGTCGGAATAAAAGTGTGTCATGTAAACGCTCCGTTCGGGTTATTTTTTGTGTATTCGGCGTGATCCGTTATAATTTGTGATCAGAACGAAACGGGTGGTTTACACCGATCCGAAACCCGATCGGTGCGCATGTAAACACTTGATCTGTTCGTTTTTATCTGATGGTGAAAAACTGACCTGACTGCGCATGTGCGACTTTGCCATTTCCGCCTGGCTAACGCTAATAATATTAGCATGTCAGGGAAGTAAAACTGGTCGGTGAGCGACACAACATTTCTACTAGAAACTTTGAAAGAGCTCAAAATGATTTCTATTACCTGCAGGTCAGTCAGGGAGTGCAATAACGTCTCCACCATCATTAAAACCTGTTGCGGGTCCATTTTGGGTGCTCAGGTTTGTTTACGTTCACCCGGAAGTAGAACTTCTTCTTCTGTGTTTTTTTTAAGGAGAGTTTACCACTCTGTGCATGTCAGTACTGCTGTTCAGAACAAAGCCCGCTGCATGTAAACGCTCATCATGAACAGATTGTGCCCATGTAAACAACACATTTGAATTATTCAAACAGAACACATTTCAATCCGGTCAGAGAATTCTGCGCATGTAAACATAGCTAGTGAAGTCACTCTGGTGACATGGATGTAAATTCCTGATCGTTGTGAAAATGACTGGGTATCATCCTAAAGCTGCTAAAAAGGAGAGGTTTGGTGTTCTCCAGGAAATTACAGTAAGTGGTTTAGAGCGGCAGGGTATGAAGTTGTCGTCCCATTAAAGAGCACAGAGACAGATATCCAGCTGAGGGTGATTTATTTGCTGTGTTTCTTCAGGTATTTACACACAGCAGTAACAGGAAAACAGCAAGGCTGCGTCCGTGTCGGGAGAGAAAAAAACTCCAATGCACGCACACAGCAGGCACTTTACACAGAGCGGTGCGTTCAATAGCATCGGAATAGCCACCGTGCATTCAAGAGCACAGGAACCATGATATTCAGATAGAAACAAGCGGTAACCAAACAGAAGCGAGCTCAGTAAACAAGCCAACTGCACAACAATGTGGGTTTCTAACAGCTTTGCTAATAAAGGTTAATAAAGGTTGAATGAATATCCGTCATTAGAATCAGACATTTTAAAGAGCACGTCAGCCTTTCATTATGTTTGCTCTGTATGTGCTCTGTTTAAATTTTAAGTGCACAGCTGTGATTTTGGTTTTGTTATGCAGGAAAATAACATTATTTTATTTTTGAGACATTTCTTTTGTACAGTTACAGCTGTTTGAAAATAAAGGTGCCTGTGTGACAATTGGGACAAAGCTTTGACTCAGAAATATAATTTTGTTATTACGTTAATGAAAGAAAATTATTGAGATATATATCATATATTGTCATTCATCTTAAAAATATTGAGATATTAATTTTGGTCTATATCACCCAGCCCTAATTTCCATCATCAGGGTGGAAAAAGTATTTAGGGTAATATAAGAACCCTTACAGACCATTAAAAACAATATTTCAGATTTTTTTGGAATGGGGTTCTGTTCACAAGTTATGAACAATTAATATCTCACCTGTTGTAGATAGCTCTTTGAACAATTTCAATTTGTAGAAATAAAGTTGAACTTTGGACTAATGAGCTTCCAATGAGTTTAAGTAAAGCCTTCTTTAAACCATACTAATCTAAAAAAATCTTTTTTTAAACCTTTATAAAGCAAAATGGACAGTGATAGATTAGATTAGATTAGATTAGATTAGATTAGATTAGATTAGATTCCGGACCATAGGGTAAGGGGAGCAGCCCGAATCTGACGGTCAGCTGCTGGTTGGTTCAGGGCTTCTGCCTCCCTTTTGTGTTTGTTTTAGTCGGGGTTCCCAGTTCTTCTTTGTTCAGATGTAATCGTCTGGACTTTGCATATTGTCCATCCTATGAGTTACTCCTGGACATAAAGACCAAAACAGACTTCTTATCCTCTTTTAAAGACACATTTGTATAGGAGTGCAGCGTTTCCTCTAGATAACTTGCTATGGTGGGGCACTCATTTTGTCCGTGACTATTGGGGTAGAGGTAGGGCAGCTGACTTGGGACCAGAAAGTCATGGTTCGACTCCCAGCCATTCCCACATGTCGTGGTGTCTCTGAGCATTGCTGCCTGCTGCTCCACCTGAGTGTATCTCAGGTGTGATGAGTTAAATCATGGGTGTCATGGGTTAAATGGGGTTTTCCATCTTTAAATCACTTCTTGGTCTGTTGTCTTCATATACAGTATCTCTTCCTACATGTCACTATGTGAGTGCAGATACAGCGTGCGCTTTTAGGACACAAAAAATACATGCAGTGTACCCTCAGTGCGGACTGAACTAGGCAAAAGGGCCTTCTCCTACTTGGCTCCTGTATCCTGGAACACCTTGCAAAAAGATCTGAAGCTCTCAACCTTGACCTCACTAAGTGGCTTCAAACATCTCAAGGGTCAAGGTTCTTTGTCATTTGCATGGTGGTACATGAGGTGGAACAAAATTATGTACTCAGGGTCCCAATTAGATACAACAATAGCAAAAATATAAAGTGTAAAAAGAAACAGTGAATAAGGATCTAAGATATACACTAATATACACTAAACAAACGCCAAACTGTACGCTCAAAGATCTAAGATAAATGCTAGTCACTAATAGTGCAAAGCAATACACAGAACAACAGCAACACAAACATGAGTCTTTGTGGGTGGATTAATACTAATGAATGAATACAACAGCATGAAAAAAATCAGAAGCATGGGATCAGCAGCACAGATCAACAATCAAAGTTGCATGACTGATTTTTTTTCACAGTGATTCTCCTGGTTAGAGATTCATGAGTCTAACAACCTCAGGGTAGAAGCTGTTCCTCAGTCTAGTGGTTCTACACTTAATGCTCCTTAACCTCCTTCCTGAGGGGAGTGGGGCAAAAAGTGTGTGTGCTGGGTGAGTGGGGTCCTTCATGATGCAGGTGGCTCTCTTCCTGCATCTGGAGGTGTAGATGTCTGTGATGTGACGTCTCCCTCCCTCTCCGCTTTGCTGCTCTGTCTGTCTGTGAAACTGCTTCTGAGACTCTCTTGCATTTCTTCCGAACCATAATTATAGACTTGTTTCGACCAGTTGGTCCCTCAACTCAATTTACAGCATTTCTTCAAAGAGAATACAGGCTTTAGGCGAGCTGATTTGCCTTGTTGGCACGCATGCAGCTGGATATCTCATCGACTGGAAGACTTGATGATGTGTCTCTCTCTGCTGCCATCTGTGGATTTTAAGGACGCATATTTAATTGGATTCACGATAACTGGTTCCTGCTTTTTGGATTCAGCTGGTCCTGGTTTTTATCTACAATCAAGGAAGCCGTCAGCAACAAATTTGGACCCGATCACGCTGCTTGCCTTTATGATGGTTTGGTTTCATGTCTCGAGTACCTGGACTCAAATGCTTTGGGCTGAATGGATCACATCTTGGGGATTTTTACTCAGACATGTTCCATCGGTTTGGCCATGTTAATTTGGACATTTCGGAACCGAGTGGACCAACACAGACTCAAGGTAGATGTCATTAAGTTCTGCCTGCCCCCAAAACAACTGTGTGTTTATCTAAATTTTGGTCACCTTGTTTGTCCTTGAAGGCCACCTTATCTGAATTTCGCCTGGAGAAAATGCGATCTGATGCTCACCACCCCCTCCCTGAGGAATTTCCAACTGATAACCAGATGAAACCAGCTGAATAAACATTGTGTCATCATTTCAGGACTCTTGGATACTCAGGGGTTATTCTTGGCCATTCCTCGACATACCTTGAGAATGTTTATGGATCTCACCGGAGGACATTGACTGATTACAGTGACCTCGAGAGCATCTGTAGGCGTTGTTGACCGCTCTCGTCTCTTCCTTCTTCCTGCTCTTCTCTATTGCAGAATGTCTACGTAAATATGTGCTTGTTTGTGCGAGGTGTTTTTTCAATATTAGGGGTTTTTCTCAGCCAAGAAAAAAGCCTGATAGGAATTTTTTTTGCCTCCAACTCCTACATGTGTCCAGTTAACCACTGTTTTTGTCTGTCCAAACAGGTCTCACTTGTAAATGAGTCTTCGAGGCGCAATGTGATTTATCTGTTTAAATAAAGGTTGAATGAATGATGGTGGGGAGAGTGACTCCAACATCTTCTGTGCAGCCTTCACCACTCTCTGCAAAGATTTTCTTTCTGCAGCCTCCATGCCACTCGTTGATGCTGGAGCACAGGATGCTCTCCACTGCACACCTGTAGAAGGAGGTGAGGACTGAGCTTCCCAGACCAGCTCGTCTCAGCCGCCTGAGGAAGTAGATGAGCTTTCTTCATCAGGCTGGTGGTGTTGTTGCTCCAGCTGAGGTTGTTGTTCAGGTGCACACACAAGTACTTGTAGCTGGAGACCACTTCCAATGCAGATCCTCCTATGGTCAGGGGGGTGTAGGTGACTTTGCTCAATCTGAAATCCACAACCATCTCCTTCATCCTCACAATGATGTTATGGTTGTTCTTCCTGCACCAGCTGTCCAGATGTTCCACCTCCTACCTGTAGCTGGATTCATCATTGTTTGTAATGCATCTAACCACCGCTGTATCATCTGCAAACTTTACAATATGATGGCCTGGATGGGTAGGTGCGCAGTCATATGTGAGCAGAGTGAACAGAAGGGGGCTCATTACAGCCCTGAGGGGAGTCAGTGCTGAGGGTTATAGTGGATGAGGAGAAGTTGTGGATCCTCACAGACTGTGGTCTGTTTGTTAAAAAGTACAGAACTCAGTTGCATAGGGAGGGGCTTAGTTCTAGTGTGAGTAGTTTGTCCATCAGGGTCTGGGGAATCATGGTGTTGAAGGCAGATGTGAAATCCACAAAAAGCATACAGACATAGGAGTCATTTTGCTCCAGGTGGGTGAGACCAGTGTGGACCACAGAGGAGATGGTGTCCTCTGTTGATCGATTCTTTAGGTAAGCATACTGGTGAGGGCCCTCGCTGATGTCGATGGTAGCTTTGATGTGAGCCATGACCAGTCTTTCAAAGCATTTAGCGACTATCGGGATGAGTGCTATTGGCCGGTAATCATGCAGACCAGTCACTGCAGAGTAGAGCTGCATTTGGACCTAAAAAATCTGACCCGACCCAGCCCCAGCCCAAAGCCATTTTTTCCAAACCCAACCCGATCCAATCAAATTAACTGTAATTACAGGCCTGAACCAAAAATAAAAGCCCAACATTGTTTTTATGAAGCTTTCACTGTTTTTGTAAGCAAATCAGTTTGACATGATATTTTAAAAACATATTTCAAAGAAAGGAAGATATCAGATTTCTTGTTTCACTGACTGGAAATTAACATACAAAATGAATAGCCTAAAAAAATCAGCTCTAAAGATAGGCTATTATAAAGATGAACAAAAATATTTTAGAGCAAATTTATTTGGAAAAATATAGAACAAAGCTATTTTAATTGAACACACTGCTCGCTTCAGCTTTTGTAGATGCTGTTACTTCCTTCACTACAGATGACAGCAGGTATGGAGATGCACTCAGCCGGTGAACAGCTGATTGATCCATCCATTCATTATCTTTACCCGTTTCTTCCTTTTCGGGTAGCAGGAGTCGCTGGTGCCCATGTCCAGCTATCACTGTGCGAAAGGTGGAGAACACCCTGGACAGGTTGCAAGTTCATTTCAATCGGTGGGTCAGCGGATGCGTGCGGCCAATGACAGATTGTTCATCTGAGCTTAATGCAACTTTATTTTACCTCTTTAAACTGGCCGGTTGGACTTGCCTCTCCCTCAACAAGTAGATTAACATAATTTTATATTAGTTTTTTTTTGTGCTGTATGATTCATAAAACCACATCATAGAAGCCTGAGCTCAACTGTACAATTATTGCGCAATGTGCCAGTGATCTCTTCCACAGTTTGATTAACTGCTGCACTCTTCTTTTTTTCTTCATCCTCTCAACATATAAGCTTACTGCCTCCTCGGAGCTCTTCACAGTCCTGGTGGTGGTGACATCATCAACACACTTGCTGATGTATCCAAGGACAGCAGATGTGTATTCTTCCATATCCGGCTCTCCCTCATTCATAGCAGCCTCTCTGAAGACCTGCCAGTAGCTATGTTTACATGCGCAAAATTCATTGAAATGTTTTCAAATAAAATAATTTGAATATACAGTATCTTTTACATGGGCACAATCCGCTCACGACGAGCGTTTACCTGCAGTGGGCCTCAATTCTGAACAGAAGTATTGACATGCACAGAGTGGTAAACTCTCCTTAAAAAAAACACAGAAGAAGAAGTTCTACTTCCGGTTTACTACCGGGATGAACGTAAACAAACCTGAGTGCCCAAAATGGACCCGCGACAGGTTTTAATGATGGTGGAGACGTTGCTGTACTCCCTGACTGAGCTACAGGTGATACAGATCATTCTGAGCTCTTTCAAAGTTTCTGGTAAAAATGTTGTGTTGCTCACTGACCACTTTTACTTCCCTGACATGATAATATTATTAGCATTAGCCAGGCAGAAATGACATAGGTCACACACGTGCAGTCAGGTCAGTTTTTCACGATCGGAAAAAATGAACAGATTAAGTGTTTACATGCACATTGTTCAGGTTATGGATCGGCGTAAACCACCCGTTTCGTTCTGATTACAAATTCTTTCGGATCGAGCTGAATACACAAAAAAATAACCCGAATGGTGCATTTACATGACACACTTGTATTCCGAATGGCCATTTAATCCGATTACTTATGTCCATGTAAACATAGCTAGTCTGCATGTGCAAAACAGCCCGGCAGTACAGAGTCACTGCCGCTGGGCCACACTGTGACTTTTTTGTGTTTGTCTGGAACGTCTCAGTGGGGGGTGGGGTGGGGGGTAGACAGGGACCAGAAAGATGGAGAAGTGGTCAGAGAAGCCAAGGTGGGGGAGGGAGACAGCTTTGTACATCAATCAACCTTTATTCAGACAGGTAAATCCCATTGAGCCTCGAGGACTCATTTACAAGAGAGACCTGATAAATTTTTTTCAATCAATCAATCAACCTATGTTGATCTCGTATGTACGATCAACATACGAGATCGTACATCTCGTATGTTGGTGTAAACATGGTGTGTTATTTCCTCATGTTGGTATATGCTGATAAAATCTTGGCAACGTATCTTTCAGGTTTATATGGTTACAATCACCAGCCACCAGCGACCTGATGTTAACATTTAGCTCCCTCAGGGCATCTTTAGCATTAGCATCCTGGGCTATGCAAACAGCAATTATATACACCACCCAAAACTCACGAGGTAAATAATATGGTCGACACTTCAGAGTCAGTTGTTCTAAAGCCTCGGAGCAGGAGCTGTTTATCACAACACAATTTGTGGACCAACATTTGTTTACATAGACACATACGCCTCCACCCCGTATCTTCCCTGTTAGCTCGCTGCAGTGGTCCGCTCAGGAAAAAAAGTTTATCATCCAGTTGGAATGCTGAGTCAGGCATGTTGGTATTAAGCCATGTCTCTGTGAGACAGAGTACTGCACAGTTCCTCATCTCCTCTGAGGCACTAACTCTCAGTTGAAGCAGATCCATCTTGTTCTCCAAGGAGCGGACGTTGGACAAGGAGAGATGGAATCGGGAGTCTGTTAGCCTTAGCGTTATCTTTCAGTCTTACTAACACACCAGCCCAACTTCCCCTCTTTTCCCCCCGGGCACAGCGCCTCCTCTTCCTGTTAAGAGCGCTGCTGCATCCACACTGATGTCCGTAAAAGTTGCAGTCTGTCGAGCGTAGTTTTTAGATCCTTGTTGATTGCTGCTGTATCTGGAGTCAAACCCACTCTTATTCTCATAAGTTCGATTCAGCTAAAGTTCACATGCTTAATGCGAGCAGAGTCGTACTCAGAGCCGACCCCAAAACTAATATAAACTGGGATTTCACCAGGAGTCTGTGAAACTGCCTCTCGGCTGAGCGTGGCCATCTTTTATTTACATGCATCTGCTAAGTTCATGGCAAAAACCAATGCAGACCTGTTCTTTTTTTTTTATATTTACATCGCTTTATAATTTTCTTTTTTTTATTATCATTTTCTTTTATTTATTTTTCAATTTATATGCTTTTTTATGATTGTCAACTGTTGTCATCATTCTTTGTCAAATCAGGTCTCTCTTGTAAAAGAGTCCTCGAGGCTCAATGAGACTAACCTGTAGAAATAAAGGTTGAATGAATAAATGCAGAGAACTAATATCACCATTGTATGGAAACATACAATGATGGCAATCACAGACCTCCCTTCCCTCACCCTAATGCTAGTGTTTTGCTACATGTAGCTTTTATGAAGAATTTTTCTACTTTTAATTAGTCTTTTGCAGCTATAAGATAGCATTTTGCTTTATTTAGCTAGTGTTTTGCTAGTTATAATGGTTGGATTGTTTTAAATACTTATGACTTTGAACTAGGATTTTTTTTTCTACTAATGCTAACGTTCCACTTCTTTTATTTAGCATTTTCCAGTTTTAAGCTGGCATTTCACTTCATTTAGCTCATTTTTTAATAGTTTTAGCTAGCATTTTGCCATGATAAGGTAGCCTTTTACCTTAGAGCTAGCTTGTTGGTTGTGTTTTTTTTATATATTTTTTTTACTTTTAGCTAGTGCTAGTGTTTTGTCAGTTTATTATTATTATTATTATTATTATTACAAACCGGATTCCAAAAAAGTTGGGACACTAAACAAATTGTGTATAAAAAGTGAATGCAATGATGTGGAGGTGCCAACATCTAATATTTTATTCAGAATAGAACACAAATCACAGATCAAAAGTTTAAACTGAGAGAATGTATCATTTTAAGGGAAAAATCTGTTGTTTCCAAATTTCATGGCGTCAACAAATCCCAAAAAAGTTGGGACAAGTCCATTTTTCCCACTGTGTGGCATACCCCTTCTTCTTACAACACTCAACAGACGTCTGGGGACAGAGGAGACCAGTTTCTCCAGTTTAGAAATAGGAATGCTCTCCCATTCATGTCTAATACAGGCCTCTAACTGTTCAATCGTCTTGGGCCTTCTTTGTCACACCTTCCTCTTTATGATGTGCCAAATGTTCTCTATAGGTGAAAGATCTGGACTGCAGGCTGGCCATTTCAGTACCCGGATCCTTCTCCTACGTAGCCATGATGTTGTGATTGCTGCAGAATGTGGTCTGGCATCATCGTGTTGAAAAATGCAGGGTCTTCCCTGAAAGAGATGACGTCTAGATGGGAGCATATGTTGTTCTAGAACCTGAACATAGTTCTCTGCATTAATGGTGCCTTTCCAGACATGCAAGCTGCCCATGCCATAAGTGCTCATGCAACTCCATACCATCAGTGATGCAGGCTTCTGAACGGAGCGTTGATAAAAACGTGGGCTATCCTTGTCCTCTCTGGTCTGGATGAAATGGCGTCCCAGTGTTCCATAAAGAACTTCAAATCGTGACTCATCTGACCACAGAACAGTCTTCCATTTTGCCACACTCCATTTTAAATGACCCCTGGCCCAGTGCAAATGTCTGAGCTTGTGGAGCTTGCTTAGAAATGGCTTCCTCTTTGCACTGTAGAGTTTCAGCTGGCAACGGCGGATGGCACGGTGGATTGTGTTCACTGACAATGCTTTCTGGAAGTATTCCTGAGCCCTGGGCCGGATTTTAGCAGGGGCTTACCGGGGCTGCAGCCCGGGGCCCCGGCATTTCGGGGGCCCCGAAGGATGTTTTGTGTTTTTGTGAATGGATAGTGTCAGAATTTAATCAATGACTATGATGATTTTGACAGCACCGATGAAAAATGTTCCAATTTTTTCTGGCAAACGTCCATCTTGAATGCTTGCTTGTTATTGGTCCACTTTTGACGCATCTTACGCATTGGGGAGGAGCGTCGGGGAATATTATTTTACAATGGCGGTGTAGTGAACTAGGCCTGAGGTCAAGTCCTGACCTTAAGGACCTTATGGGACAGAAACTGTCATTTCATTGATTTGCATCCAGAAATACAGGTTGACCCATCCTGAGACTTTCTTTCTTGAATTAATCAAGTGAAAGAAGACTACTTTCGATTATCATTACTATTTTACAAATGTTTGATAATCAAATTGTGTTAGTTCAAACAATGTTTAAATGTTGAAGTGAACTACTCATTTTTAAATCAACTGTGAAAGAGTAATAACGATTTTTAATCCTCATTCAAAGTGGAAATCAAGTTGGAATATGTTACAGAGTAATGATTCAATTTCTTGATCGTCTGTTTGAAATGAGCAAGTTGTGTAAGTTGGTCAAAGTTCAAGTTTCGGTCAACTGCCAGTTTACTGAAAAAGAAATGTCATGTTTAACTTTTACAGCAAGATACTAGAGAATTGACTCCACGGAGTCTGAGTTCTTCATAATATCTTCTGTCTGTTCTTAAACAATCTTAATCTTTTTCCTTGACTTTCAGTAACCTCTTACATCACAAAACACACCTCTGTTTTGGTCCATCGACCAATCAGAAAGTTCTCAAATGAACCGGAAGTGAGCCCTTTTAAAAGGTGCAACACTTCCTAGTTCACGGTAGATGAAAAAGTTCTGCAGGAGCTCGAGCAGTTCTGCAGTTCTGAAACTCGGCAGTTCCAGAGTCCAGAATGCTGGAATGCAGAATGCTGGAATGCAGCATGCTCAGGACATCTGCAACTAAGCTGGACGAGAGAAGTTCAGAGGAATTATGAAGTCTGTTCTGGATGATCTCACGACTCCGAACGGTTCCCTACTGTCCTTACGGAGACGCTGAAAAGTGGCTTGAAGTGGAACTTTACGCCGGAACTGACATATCTTCAGAAAGGTACAAAGTCGATCTTCAACCAAAGTGTACCGTTGGGTTAAGCTGGTCCGAAGGAGCGTGCTGTTTCTGGTTATAACAGACAAATTCCCTCCCTATCTCTCTCAACTTAAACTTCATTTCCCATCTTTAAAATTCTCCTATCTGCTAGCAAATTAATCCAGATATTTTTTAGAAATGTCTGAAGCAAGGTTTTCAACCATCGCCGTATGGTCTTCCCTGTAAAACTTGCTAAATTAACCGTTGTTATTTTCAATTTTTGCCAATTAATGTAAATGTGTGATGTGTTAAACTTGATTCTGTTAATAAATGACCCACTGTCGTTGGTGAGTCAAAGATAATTAACGTCTCACGTCCACATTTTATTAAATTCAACGCACGACATTATACAGTCCAGAAAAATGAAAGAATCCGTTTAATTTATGAATATATATCAGCATATGTTCATTCTACAGCGGACAACAGAAAATATGACAGTGGAGCGCAGAAAAGAAGGAAGAGAAAAGAAAAAGAGCATCGCGACAAAGAGGCGACAAACAAAATGCCTAAACTGACAGGCTTTTTTAAACCTGTCAGCGGAGATGGAGCAGAAACATCATTACCCCCCGCTCCTCAAACCCTTAGCTTTGCTAACACCGGCACTACGATCCCGCCAAAACCTTTAACCGTGACCGAGTCGGTGGCTGGACTGGTGTCTGTGGAGTCAGAGTCGGTGGAAGCGGGATCTTCTTCGGCAGATGGAAAGACGACTGTGGATCCGTACAGTACCGATCCTGCGCATTGGGGGGGAAATTGACGAGTCCATGCGGGCTTGCTGGGCTGAGCGAGGACCGGAGAGCTGTCAAAATATGAATGTTAGCTTTCAAGCATCGGAACGGGTGTACAAGCATCAAAAGTGTCACTTCTCCAAATCTCACTTTAAACGCAAGATGTTAAATGGTGAGTACATCGAAAGACAGTGGCTGCTCTACTCTCCATCCACCGGAGCTGCGTTTTGTTTTGCATGCCGCATTTTCAGCAATGCTAATACTCAGTCAAGCTTTGAAACTGGTTTCAGTGACTGGAAGCACGCAACTGTACGCATGAAAGAGCACGAAAACAGCGAACATCATAGAAAAACAATGCTGACATATGTTTCACTTACAGCAGCCAGCGGGAGGATAGACACAGAACTGCAGAAACAATTTGAATCTGAGTGTTCATATTGGACTGAAGTGTTGAGAAGAGTTGGGTCTGTTGTCAAGTTTTTAGCAGAGAGGGGACTGGCTCTTAGAGGAGCCAGTGACATATTTTGAAAATTACATGAAAATACATGAAAAATGTTCATTTGCACCCACCTCTGCTTTTATTGAGAACAGGGGGCTGTAAAAAATCATAGCATATGAAAAAAAAACTAGAATATGATGCAAGCAAAAGGCCTTTTGATGCAAGCATCATATTCTAGTTTCAACCCCAACATGTGGTTTAGTCTTTCTGGAAAAGAGTTCAGAGTTGTTTGTAGTTTGTGACAACTGGCTTATTAAAGTTGTAAGATGTGCAAACTTACTGTTCGGTCATTTTCTGCTCATCCTCTAAAACAAAACAAACACATAC
>NC_056501.1:52434247-52450432 GCF_014905685.2 Nematolebias whitei | reverse complement strand
CTGTAGTGAACCTGGTCTGACCCTTATCTGACCTTGATGACCTCATATCTACCAGATGGACAGAGACTGTTATTTTCATTGATCTGAATAAGTCTGAGCCATCTGATGACTTTCTTTCTTGAATTAATCAAGCAGAAAAGACAATTCTCTATAATCATTTACTGTTTTACAAATGTTTGATAATCAATTGTGTTAGTTCCATTCAATGCTTACAGGTTGGAAAAGAACTACTCATTTTTATTTTACATAAACAGTAAGTAATGATTTTTATTCCTCATTCAAAGAAGAAATCACCTTAATATGCATTTCTTGATTTTCTGTCTGAAATGAGCCAAGTCGTAAGTATGTGAAAGTTGAAGCTTCGGTCAACTAAATGTTTACTGAAAATGGGATGTCATGTTTTACTATTTGAAAAGATTACCAAGTGTGAGACTCCACGAAGTCTGGCCGACTGCAATAATCTTTTCTGTATGTTGAAAACAATCCTTGACTTTTGATAATAACTTACGTCAAAAAACCACACCTCTTTCTGGTACATCCACGAATCAGAAAGCTCTAAATTGAACCGGAAGTCGACCCAAATAAAATGTGGCAACTGTCCAGTTCAAGTAAGTTCTCATGGGAGTTCTCAAGGAGTTCTCAAGTAGTTCTGAAGAAGAATCTGAAAGAATTCATGGAGAATTCATTTAGAATGGAAAAGAGAACAGAATGGAAAAGATTTCCAGAGATGAAGTTCTGAAGGGTTCTGTTAGAATTCATGGAGAGTCAGAGACGTTTGGAATTATAACCTCTGTTTGAACAACCCACGCACGACTATCTAAGGATTTCAGCAGCTCTCAACGGAGACGCTGAAAGGTCTGGAGGATTCCCTATCGAGCTGATCTATCATCACCAGGTAACGGTCTCTTCTTCGACTAAGTGTACCGGAGGCGAGCTGAAATCTGATGAAGCGTGCACGTTCTGGTCAACAGATATTAACTCTCTCACATAGTTCTCTGTAAGATAATCTCCATTTCATCTTAAACTCTTCTCTCTCTCACAAAACCAGTACAGATATTTTAGAAATATCTGAAGCAAAGTCCTCAAATCACCGCCGAGTGATTTGAAGTTCATTATTTGTGAAACTGTCTGTTATTATTTTCATATTTTGCCAAATTAATGTAAATGTTTGATGTTAAACTTTGATTCTGAAAATAAATGACTCCATTCATTTTGATGGGTCAAAGATAATAACGTCTCTCGTTCGCATTTCTGTTAATTCAATGCACGGCATTACGCAGTCAGAAAGATGAAGAACTCGTGAAATTGTATGCATATATATTTCATATATTTGTCATACTACAACAAGTGACACGTACCCACGTGATCTACTACACTGCTGAAAGTCTGAATGCATCTCTACATCCAGAAGAATTTATCACCTCCTTTCAATACACTTCTACAAAGATCTTGGACTCCATCGCTCCTTTAAGACAGACTTCTACAAAAATCAAACCAGATCCCTGGCTTAATGGTACCACTCGGACTTTTAGACAACGTTGCAGGAAAGCAGAACGCAGATGGAAGAAAGACAGGCTTCATGTGTCCCAGGACATACTGAGAGACTGTCTTCATGAATATCAAAAAGCTGTTCAGCAGGCCAAATCACAATATCTTTCCAATTTAATTTCTACCAGTTGTAACCGGCCAAGGGTTTTATTTAATACCATTCAGTCTGTCATTAATCCCTCCCATCAATGTTCTGAAAACTGCTACACAGTCTACCTGTGATGGTTTTCTTGATTACTTTGTGAACAAAATAGACTCTATCAAGCAGAACATTGTCAGTACATATAATGCTGTTCGGTTATGTGCTCCCTCAATAACCTCTGCTGTGTTTGATCAGTTCCACCTGGTCTCACTACCTCACCTCGTTAAGGTGGTTCAGCAGATGAAACCTACAAACTGTACCCTGGACATCATCCCCTCTAAGATGTTCAAGCAGTCCTTGGATGTTATTGGTCCTTGTCTTCTGACATTTATTAATAGCTGTCTAAGTTCAGGTTATGTCCCGTCTGTTTTCAAACAGGCTGTGGTCAGGCCTCTTCTTAAAAAACCGGGTTTAGATCCTACAGCTTTTTCTAATTTCAGGCCAATTTCACACTTGTCATTTTTATCCAAAGTTCTGGAAAAGGTTGTTTTCATTCAGTTGCAATCTTTTTTAGAACACAACAACTTGTTTGAAAAATTTCAATCTGGCTTCAGACACCGTCATAGCACTGAATCTGCACTACTCAAAGTACAGAATGATATTCTTTTGTCCCTTGATGCCAAAAAACCTGTTCTGCTGGTGATGTTGGACCTCTCAGCAGCTTTTGATACTGTAGACCATCAGGTCCTAATCACTCGTTTGGCTCAGCAGGTTGGCCTTCAGGGTGTTGTGCTTGAGTGGTTTAAGTCCTATTTAACAGACATAACTTTCTCTGTTATGATTGGTGATCTGTCCTCTTCTTCAGTCTCTTTGACCTCTGGCGTACCGCAGGGATCCATTCTGGGGCCTGTTCTCTTCTCACTTTATATGCTACCATTAGGACCCATCATTGCACGCCATAATCTGTCTTTTCATCTGTATGCAGATGATCTACAAATCTATCTGCCGGTCACTCCCAGTTCCTCACTCGGTTTCAACTCTATTGCCAGCTGCTTAAATGACATTAAGCACTGGCTGTCTCAGAATTTTCTCCACCTCAATAACGATAAAACTGAATGGATTTTATTTGGTGCTTCCAGTAATTCATGCAACATCTCTCCCAGTATAGGTTTTCCGCTCCCCCACGCCAACCAGGTGGTAAAAAATCTAGGAGTGGAGCTTGACTGTAACTTAAAGCTAGACAAACAGATCAGTTCTGTTGTGAAAACCAGCTTCTTTCAGCTCCGTCTGCTTTCCAAAGTAAAATCACTCCTTAGCCGTAGTGATCTGGAGAAGGCCATCCATGCCTTTGTGAGCTCTAGGCTTGATTACTGTAACGCCTTATATGTGGGTATTAATCAATCTTCTATCTCCCGTTTACAGCTTGTACAAAACTCTGCTGCTCGCTTGTTGACTAACACACGTAAATATGAACATATCACTCCTGTCCTTTCTTCTTTACACTGGCTCCCGGTTCAGTTTAGGATACAGTTCAAGCTGCTACTGTTTGTTTTTAAAACTTTGAATGGCCTTGCACCACCTTATATTTCAGAACTTTTGAAAGTCCACCAGCCCAGCAGAGCTTTACGGTCTGCTGGTCAAAATCTGCTGGAGGTGCCACGCTCAAGGTGCAAACAATGGGGGGACCGGTCCTTTTCTGTTGCAGGCCCAGCAGCCTGGAATACTCTTCCCTATGAGCTGCGTGCCATCTCTGATCTGGTTCTGTTCAAAGCCAAACTGAAAACATACTTATTTAAAAGGGCTTTTAATGTTTAACTTATAGTAGTTTAGTATTTACTATTTATTTTTTTTATTTTATCTCTTTTACCTTCTTTTATTCTCGCTGTGTTTTTTAATTTGCACTGATGTATTGTGTCCTGTTTTTAATCTTGTTTTGTCTTGTGAAGCACCTTGGTCAATGCAAGGCGTTGTTGGAAGGTGCTATAGAAATAAAGTTTATTATTATTATTATATTTGTTTTCAAGGTAAGCGCCGAGGAGTATTTCTCAGTGACAGGTCGCTACACGCTGGACAACGCCATATTGTAATTTTCCTCTTATCGCCGACCCCCGGAGCAAATCGGATGGTTTCTCTGGGACAGGCGGCGTCAGCAGCGGACCCCTGCGGCTCGTTCCTTCCTGGAGAGCGTAGTGTCAGTGGAGGGGGGCTGAGAGAATGCTCACCTCATCCCACCTCGTTTCGCATCGGCGATCACACCGCTCCCAGCCGATGGCACCCTCTGGGGTTACCCGCGTAAACCAGGAGTGGCTGACATGAAGGGACCTTTTTTACGTCCCGCGCCTTTTCCCGCCAGTTTGGATGATCCGGCGGGAAAATTCTTTTTCTAGGCTCCTTTTCTGGCTCACCGTCCTGACCCCATCTGGCCTTGTTTTTCCCAGCAGGGCATCCTACGGGACGAGGCCACAGCCGGTTTTCCTGGTCGATTGGGGGCCCGGTTCCCACAGCCCGCGCCCATCACCAGAGCAAAGGGGTTTTCACAGAGCGGTTTTTCCCTCAGTGCCCCCTGGAGCCGAGCCTGACGGAGGCTTCATCGAAGCAAGATGTCCAGGTGGACTAGCGTCCCGCGCCTCCGGTTAGCGTAATCCAGACGGTGACACCGATCTTCGACTGAGCTCACCAGCATGCGTTCCAGACGGCCGCAGCGAACAACACGTTACATGTTGGTGTACATGTTTAGAGGTTGGAGGAGACAACGCTCTGTCTGCAGAGCAGACAAAGCACCTCTTTGTTGTCTGCCGGCCCACATCGCAGCCGGAGGACAGTGTTTTTCAGCGTTTCCCTGAGCCCGCCAACAGATGGCGCTCTAGGACAACAAATGGCAGAGCAATTGACGGTTGTGGCAGAGAATGTGTGTAGATGACACGAGTTTGGAGTAAAACATCATTTAATGATGAAAGTGTCCATTTTTAGCCAGTTTGTCAGCTCAGATGATCTGACAGTGGCTCTCTCTCACACCCTCCACACGAAATGAGCCGGTGGCAAGACGGTTCCACGGCCGTTTCGCTGAGCTTCAGCCCGTCCGGCCCTCTTCATCCCGGCAACAGAATGTCCAACGTTTTTCCCAGAGACCCCCAGCAGACGGCACCCTGGGCCAACGAATCCCAGAGCTCAAGGGGGAAAAGATTCAGAATGATGGTCTGCAGAGGGTGTGTGTAAATATGACACAAATGTTGAATAAAACATAATTCAATGATCAAGTGTCTGTTTTTAGCCAGTCTGTAAGCTCGGATGGACTTACAGCGGCTGCGCACACATCCTCCACACATAACAAGACGGTGTCTTTAATAAGGGTTTTTTAAACTCACCGTTGCTCCAAGACATGACGAGACGCTCACACCGCACAATGGTAAGCGAAATAACTCGTTGTCAACCTGAGCTGCACGATCCTCACCCAAGCGGTGTCAAATGCGCACTCACGCGACGCAAACAGCCTTCACCTAAACGGCGTTGCGTAGATGATGGTGCACATACAGCTCCCTGGCGTTCACTGGCCCACATCGGCATAAATGTGGGACCGCAGGTCGGGTCGGTGGAGGACCACGCTCTCAGTGAGAGCGACACACGCCGCATCGAAGCAAACGCGTGCCGCCGAGGCGCAGGCAGCCTTCATCCACCGTTCACTCAGCATTCGGCCGCTCACGGCAGCATAAGCGTGAGACAGCTGAGCGAACCCAGTGACGAGTCTCGCTTCCAGCGAGAGCGGCGCGCGTCCCACCAGAGAAAACGTGTGCTCCCGCGGGGCTCGCAGTCTTCACTCAAACGGCATGGCGTAGATGAAGTCGCACTCACAGCTTCGCAGCGCTCGCCCGCTCATGGTGGCATAGATGCGAGATATCAAAGCGAACCCAGCGCAGGACACCGCACGCGGCAGGAGCGAGCGACACGCATTTTCACCACAGTGGCGTCAAACGCGCAGCCCCACGGCGTCATCAGCTGCCACGCTTCGCCTCAGCACACACCGGCACACCTAGACATGAAGGTTGGTCCTCGGTCTGAACGCAGCACACGGGCGTGTTCAGAGCCCTTTCGAGACATGACGGCGGTCGAGGCCATGGACTGGATGACATTCGAACAAAACATGACGCATCACTTAAACGCACGTCCACTCCACGAACGTTACGCGGAGTGACTAAAAACATGCTCACCAGACAGATGGATGGCCAGGGTGTTATGCAAAGGTTACAAGTTGCAATTTGAAACCTGACCCCCTCCATTCAGAGGAATTTTAGAGACGGTCCTGTCATCACCAGACCAAATCTCATCCCTAAATGCAGAAGTCCAAGAGCTTCTGATAAAAGAAGTAATCTCCAGAGTTCCCAACGGAGAGAAAAACACAGGGTTTTACTCACGTTACTTCCTGGTTCCCAAACGGACCGGAGGGATGAGACCGATTTTGGATCTGTCAGCTTTCAACAAGGTGATCATGGACAAGCCATTTCACATGTTGACAACCAGACAGCTGTTGGACAACATCCAGAGAAATGACTGGTTTGTTTTCCGTCGACCTGAAAGATGCTTATTTTCACATACCGATTATCCCAAAACACAGAAAATTCCTGCGTTTCTCCTTTCAAGGGATGAAGTATCAGTACAACAGGCTGCCGTTTGGTTATGCTCTCGCGCCTCGTACATTCTCAAAGTATGTGGAGACAGCCCTGCATCCGTTACACAGAGCAGGGATGAGAGTTTTGTTTTACCTGGACGACCTGCTGCTGCTGTCACGCTCCAGACAGGAAGCAGTGATGCAGGCTCAGGTGTTGACATCACACATGTTAAGTCTGGGCTTCACCATAAATTGGAAGAAAAGCTCAATTTTCCTGGCCCAGACAACTGTTTATCTGGGAGTGGAGCTAACTCAACCACCATGAGGGCTCGTTTATCACAAACGAGAATCGACACTTTAAAAGACCAGCTCCGTCTCGTAAGACCTGGCAGAGTGGTAACAGCTGTTTTCCATCATGAAGCTGTTAGGAATGATGTCATCAGCTCACACAGTTGTCCCGCTGGGTTTATTACACATGAGACGCCTCCAGAGGTGGTTTCCGCGTCTGCGTGTGGATCCAGAAAAACAAAAGAGACGGATGATCACTGTTCCTCCCTCCGTGAGAGCAGACCTCCGACACTGGGGAAACACCCTGGTTCTGTCGGAGGGAGCCCCCGTCAGCAGACCCACGTCACACATGCCAGTCTTCACGGATGCGTCGCTGTCAGGCTGGGGGGGGGACATGCCTATCTCAAGCAGTAGGGGCGCTGTGGCCCCATCACACATCTGCCCACATGAATGTTTTGGAGTGCCACACGGTGCTGAACGTGATTCAACACTTTGCTCCTGTGCTGCAGAATCAACACGTTTGGATTCACACAGACAACAAGGTGACTGCTGCGTACATAAACCGGCAGGGGGGTGTGCGCTCAGCCCAGATGTTACACATTGCGCAAAAGCTACTGTGTTGGGCTCACCAAAATCTGCTCTCCATCAGAGCAGTTTACATACCCGGTGTTCTGAACAAAGGGGCAGGTGTGATGTCCAGGGGCGGTCCACGTCACGGGGACTGGACTCTCTATCCAGACCTGATGACTCAGACGTGGCAGAAATTTGTCAAAGCAGCTGTGGACCTGTTTGCGACACAAGAAAACGCTCAGTGTCAACTATGGTTTTCTCTGAGCCTGCGAGATGGACCAACGCTGGGGGTGGATGCGTTTGCCCACAGCCCATGGCCCAAAACGCTTCTGTATGCGTTTCCTCCACCTCCTCTGATTTTACGGTTCCTCAACCGAGTTCAGGAGGAGGGATTGACAGCTCTCCTGGTGGCCCCCGAGCGCGTGAACGCACCATGGTTCCCAGTCCTGCAGCGCCTGCTGTCGGGGCGCCCGTGTAAACTGCCATGGAGGGAGGATGCTCTCCTCCAGGCAGGAGGAGCGATCAGGAGTTACCTAGAAATAGGCCAGCACCTGTGGATCTGGCCACTGAGCGGATCCGCTTAGAAAGGATGGGTCTCCCACAGGATGTAGTGCGCACAATCCAGGATTCACGTGCTGCATCTACCACAGCGCTGTACACATCAAAGTGGACAGTTTCTCAGCGCTGGTGTACAGAGAAAGGTGTAGAGGTCATCTCATGTCCACTAGGTGGCATGCTGTCCTTTCTGCAGCAGCTGTTGGACAGAAATTTGGCGTCCAACATGATTAAAACGTACACTGCAGCCATCTCTTCCTGCCACGAAGGGCTCGGAGACAGAACAGCCTTTAATCATCCGCTGATGAAGCGTTTTCTAAAAGGTGTACAGAGACGCAGGTCTGTTTCACCCACTTGTTCCACAGTGGGTTTTAACGCTGGTCCTGCGAGCCCTGATCAAAGCCCCATTTGAGCCTCTGGATCAGGTCCCAATTAAATTCTTGTCTCTTAAAACTACCCTGCTGTTGGCTTTAACATCCGCTAAGAGGGTGCGTGATTTATCTGCCCTCTCTGTTGCTCCGTCATGTCTTAGAATTCAGGCTGACGGCAGCTCAGCTGATTTAAGACAAAACCCAGCTTTTATGTCTAAAACATCACGAGTTCATTTAAATCAAGGGTGATATCATTGGAGGGGTTTTTCCCTTCCCCCCACAAATCAGAAGAAGAGGCGTTTTTCCATCTTCTCTGTCCGGTGCGGGCGTTGACGTGTTATATAAAACGCACAGCTGCAATGCGTCAAACTCAACATTTGTTTGTGCATTATAGAGATGCACCTGCAGGTCGCCCGTTATCCACCCAGCGCTTGTCACACTGACTGTGTGAGGCCTTTTCTGAAGCCTATAGAGCATCAGATTTAGAGCCTCCTGTCAACTTCAGAGCAGACTAGACCAGGGGTATCGCATCTTCGACTGCCTTGCATAATGGTATGACAATGCAGGAAATTTGCACTGCGGCCGCGTGGTCAACACCCTGCTCATTCATTCGCTTTTATCTACGTGATGTGACGGCCCATTCCATGACACATTCTGTCCTTAGTGTTACAGAATGAATGTTATTGTTTCATGGAACTCCGTTTTACTCACATCTGTCTGCATGCATTACAGTGTGAGATGCTGTTATCAGTCACAAGTTGTGATTGTTATTTTGGTTCTATTATCACTAATCAGTTCATGACTATTGTTACCAATCAGTTCATTTGATTAATAATCAGTTCTCTTGTTATTATTAGTCTGTTCATACTGTTCAGCCGTAACCGGCTGGTTCATGGCTCTTTTCAGCATATTTTCCCTCCCCGTTGAAATTTTTCCGGGGCGTTCATGCATTCAGAACGCATAGTTACACAACATGCGTCTGTGCATGACACACATAATTACGCAATGCGTAATTATGTACATGGGGAGCTGAGTGACAAGACGTTTTTTGGGCAAGCTTCTGCTTCATACGGTGTTCGAATGGACCCAGTGAGGCGAGGACCACATCTGCTTCGCCCTTAAACCATCAGCGACAGCCTTAAAGGGCGCAGCTTATACGAAATAGAATGTTGGTTACGTACTGTAATCCCAGATTCTATGAGTATAAGCGTAGCCCTTTAAGCGTCGGGCCTCACTGGCTCCTAAATGGCTGAAGAAAAGTTAATTGGGAGCCGATTACCCGCTCTTTACGTAACTTATATGGACCGGGTGGGGCCCACACAGCAGGTGGGCGTGGACTAAATTTTTTCAGTGTAATGCTTTCACATAACGGGATAAACCATCAGCGACAGCCTTAAAGGGCTACGCTTATACTCATAGAATCTGGGGTTACAGTACGTAACCAACGTTTCTGGACTTTATATGTTGCTATTTTTGTTGCTATGGAAATCATTTTCGCAGTAGAAAAATAATAAAATCAACCTATTAAAAAGAAGCCTATATGTTTGCAATTGTCCTCTCTTCGAGTGTCATAATCCAGATTATACTTTTCTTTCACAGCTGACAGTTGAATGTTAAACATTATAAAAGTATTTTGTTCTAATTAAAATCTTTCTGACCTCCAGCCTGCTCCCAGGGCCATACTGCTGTCTTTCTGCAATGTGACACTTGAGTCATTCAGGGTCAGCCTCTCAATAGCACTGCAAAGGGCGGGATATTCTGACTGGTCCACTGGATACATGCCTGAGGAGCAGAAGACAAAAAATAAAGAAAGGAGTGCACATTAGCAGGACTCTTTAGTGAGAGCGCCACGCTGGCTGGAGAAACAGAAAATGCATCAAATGACCACAAGCTGTGAACTTTTAGACCTCATGCATCAAACCTTTCCTCATGTCTTAATCGGTTCATTTAAAAATACATAATTTATTAACTGAAATAAGGAGTCAGTAGAAGAGGACAGTTCCTACCAGCAAACACCATGGGTTTGGCAGGTTTGAACCCTGGAAGAGCTTCGACTGGCTGCTCCTGGAGGTAGAGTGTGTCACCAATCTGGGCCTCTTTCACATCCTTCATCCCTGCTATTAAATATCCCACCTGGCCAGCAAATCTGCACCAAAAAACCCCAGACACTAAACAGTGTAGATAGCAGAGTCAGTTGCAAAAAAATCCATTTTCATTTGCTAAAGCCTATTTTGCATACTTTATAAATATGTAAGCTTCTATTCAGTGAGTTGCTATTGATGACAACTTGATAGATTTTCTTTGGTCCTTAAATATATAACAGAAAATTCAGGGATGAGCATCTGATTGTTCAATGAATGTTGTTCAATAAAGATGCTAAATAGTCAAGTCAAGTCAACTTTATTTATAGAGCACATTTAAAACAGAATCTGTTATCAAAGTGCTTAACAACAACAACAATCAATGAGTAAATTAAAGAGAAAAATATATAAACATATATATACAATACACTAATAATAATAACTGAAAAATTAATAAAAAGCATTTAAAACATAGGGTCACAGATTAAAAAACACTAGATCAATTTACACTGTATGAAATGCCTGAGAGAAAAGATGTGTTTTTAGCAGGGATTTGAAGTGAGGAATGGAGGTGGCCTGCCTGATGTTGGGGGGCAGGTTGTTCCAGAATTTGGGGCCCATGACTGAAAAAGCCTGATCTCCTCTGAGCTTCAGTCTTGTTTTTGGAACAGCCAAAAGCAGCTGATCGGATGATCTCAGAGCCCGAGAGGGAACGTAAGGTTCCAGAAGCTCAGAGAGGTAAAGGGGTGCGAGGCCATTTAAGCATTTGAAGGTCAACAGAAGAATTTTAAAGACTATCCTCGTACGAACAGGGAGCCAGTGAAGGGAGGACAGAACTGGTGTAATATGTTCAGACCTACGGTTTCCGGTTAAAAGCCGAGCTGCAGCATTCTGGGCGAGCTGAAGACGTGCGATGGAGGCCTGGCTGATCCCAGCATACAGTGCGTTGCAATAGTCCAATCGGGTCGTGACAAAGGCGTGGACTAGTTTCTCAAGGTCGGGTCTGGACAACACTGGCTTGAGCTTAGCTACCTGTCTTATTTGGAAGAAGCTTTTCTGCAGAACAGTTGATTTGTTTGTCAAACTTGAAGTCAGAGTCTAAAACCATCCCGAGATTTTTACCAGACTGCTTCAGATATGGCTGAAGAGAGTCCAGGTTGACAGGATCAGTGGTGGCAGTTGAGCTAGGGCTAAAAACAATGACTTCTGTTTTGTCATTGTTAAAACTTAAGAAATTTGAAGCCATCCAGGCCTTAATGTCGTCCAGACATTTTAACAGAGGGTGAATGGAGCAAACAGTGGTTTCACAGGCAGGTAGATCTGGCAGTCATCAGCATAGCAATGGAATGAAAGACCGTGTTTCCTCAGGATGGACCCCAGTGGGAGCAAATAGAGTGAGAACAGAAGGGGTCCAAGAATCGAACCCTGTGGGACCCCACATGAAAGAGGTAATGAGGCGGATACATTGTTACCAACCTTGACACAGAAGCTCCTGCCACTCAGGTATGAGCGGAACCATTCTAATGCAGCACCTGTGATCCCAACCCACTGTTCCAGCCGTGATATAAGGATACTGTGGTCAACAGTATCAAAAGCAGCAGTAAGGTCCAGGAGCACAAGTACCACAAATTGACCAGAATCGTTTGAGATCATAATGTCGTTACAAACCCTTACTAATGCTGTTTCAGTGCTGTGGAGTTGCTTAAAACCACATTGAAAAATTTAGATTTTGTTCTCATTCAAAAACTTGTTTAATTGAATGAAAACTATTTTCTCCAGGATTTTGGACAGGAAAGGAAGTTTTGAGATAGGTCTGAAATTTGAGCAAGTCGAAGGGTCAAGTCCAGGTTTCTTAATTAACGGATGAACTACTGCATGTTTGAAAACATTGGGAACCACACTTGTCACAATACTACTATTTACAATAGTAAGAACAGAGGGTCCAATCGTGGGTAGAACTTGTTTGAAAAACGACGCAGGAATGGGGTCAGCAGGGGAACAGGAGGGTTTTATCTGGCCAACAACTTTGTTAAGAAATGGGAGTGAAATGGGTTCAAACTGTTTGAAGACAGCTGAGCAAGGGACAAAGACAGAGGGGTCAGTTGTGGACTGGGGGATGGATGACCTAATCAACTCTGCCTTATCAGCAAAGTATTTGGTAAAGTTATTGCAGATGTCAACAGAGGCCTCCATGCTGGCAGACCGAGGCATGTTTAAAATGGAATTTACGGTATTAAAAAGAACACAGGGATTATGACTGTTTGAAGCAATGATTTGGGAGAAGTATTTGTTCTGTTCAGATATAACAATGCTCTGATAATCTTTCAAACATATTTTTAACATAATAAAAGAAACCTGTAATTTGTCCTTTTTCCACTTGCGTTCAGCTCTCCTGCATAGATGTTTGGCCGCTCGAGTGGTCGCGTTCAACCAGGGGTGTGGTGCCCGCTTTGGTCGCCTGATTTTTAGCGGGGCCACGAGGTCTAAAATCTTAGAGCAGGTTGCATCATGCCTACTGAGCAGCTCCTGCATATTAATACAGGCAGAGGTTTCAGGGACTGAAGCAGCATCAGTAAGGAATGCAGAGGAAAAAAGAGCAGCGGTTGAAGAGTTAAATATCCGACAACTCTTGGCTGGAGCGGGGGATTCAGACTCATGAATAACAGAGGTTTGGAATTAAATGGGTTTGTGATCTGAAACAATAGCATCCCCAACTTCCAGATTAACCACAGATAAACCATGAGACAGAACTAAATCAAGTGTATGGCCCTGTTGATGAGTTGGACCAACAACATTTTGCACAAGGTTGAAAGATTGTAGCAGATTTAGAAACTCCTGCACCAAAGGCTTGTCAGGACAGCAAACGTGCACATTAAAGTCTCCCAGAATCAAGACCCTGTCGTAGTTGAGCAGTATTCCAGTCAGAAAGTCAGAAAATTCACTTATGAAGTTTTTGTTGTATGAAGGTGGTCTGTAGATCAGGCAGCACAGTGTCGGGTTGGAGTGGCCCAGCTCAAAATGCAGCAGTTCAAAACTCTGAAATGTCACAGCCTGCAGCTGTCTGCAGTTCCAGAGCTTTTTAAAAACTGTTAATAATCCACCACCCCTACCAGAAGTCCTTGGAGCATTAAAAAAAGGCACAATCCACCGGCAAAAGTTCAGAAAAAACACAACGCGCCGGGGACGAGCCAGGTCTCTGTAACAAACATGAAGTCCAGTCCATTGGAGCAGAAATAATCGTTAAGATGAAAGTTTTATTTGCCAGTGACCTCACATTCAGCAGAGCAATCTTTGTATGAGCTGTAGATGAAGGTAAAGCTGTGCTCCGAGCACAGATCAGCTGTTTCAGACTTCTGGAGTTTGAACCGTGCCTCAAATGACCAGAGATGTCGCAGCTGTGCGTGCGCCCACGGCGCGAGCCAGGCTCGACTACGGGGATCAGGCAGGACCCAGCAGGATCAGCGAAGCACCCGGACAGGCGAATATCCAGCAGATGGTCGGCAGGAGATGATGCAGCAGAAGGTCCGGAGTTGGTTAAGTTCTACTGGAGAAGGCCGAAACCACCGCGGCCGCACAGGCCCGGGCACCTGGAGCGAGCTGGAGTTGAGTGGGTCAGCGAAGCATCCGGATGGACAGTTTAACGTCTGATTGTCAGCAGAAGGTGAAAAAGCAGCAGAGAGCTTGAAGCTGGCTTTAATCCTCACAAGACGGCCGGCACGTCTCCCACGGCGCCTGGAGCGATGTTTTCGGACGGGCAGAAACGCCGCACACTTGAGGTAAACCGGGACATCAACAAGCAGAGGGGGTGGGAGTCCAGAGCCCTGATCAAAGTGGTCGAACAAGGCGGGGTTTGCAGTAGATAACTGTATATTTAAAAGTTGTTGGCGATCATAAAGAAGCAGTGAGTTTTTGTCACCAAAGAAAAATGACAAAAGCAGAAAAAAAAAACAATCAAAACAGACAGAGGTGAATGGCAAACCACCAGCACCATTTTCCCGGAAGTAGATCAACAACATTGAGTTAAACTCAATCCATGCATCCATCCCTTTTCTTCCACTTATACGGAGTCGGGTAATGGGGTAGCAGCTTAAGTAGGGAGGCCCAGACTTCCCTCTCCCCAGCCACATGGGCCAGCTCCTACGGAGGAATCCCGAGGCGTTCCCAGGCCAGTCGAGAAACAGTTACTCCAGCATGTCCTGGGTCTTCCTCTGGGTCGCCTCCCGGTGGGATGTCGAGAGTTGACGCCGGGACAGGCACCGACAACCTTACGGCCACAGTTCCGGTAAGCTGCCTTGACAATAGAGGCATGGAACATGGCCCACTTGGACTCAATGTCCCACACCTCCCCCAGAACGTGTTCGAAGTTCTCCCTGAGGTGGGAGTTAAAGCTCCGTCTCATGGGAGACTCTGCCAGACGTTCCCAGAGGACCCTCACAATATGTTTGGGCCTGCCAGGTCTGACTGGCATCCTCCCCCACCATCGGAGCCAACTCATCACCAGGTAGTGGTCAGTGGACAGCTCTGCCCCTCTCTTCACCCGAGTGTCCAAAACATGCGGCCGCAGATCAAATGAGACGACAACAAAGTCCATCATCAAACTGTGGACTAGGGTGTCCTGCTGCCAAGGGCACATATGGACACCCTTATGCTTGAACATGGTGTTTGTTATGGACAATCCATGACGAGCACAGAAGTCCAACAACAGAACACCACTCGGGTTCAGATCAGAGGGGCCGTTCCCCCCAACCACACCCCTCCAGGTCTCACTGTCATTGCCTACGTGAGCACTGAAGTCCCCCAGCAGAACAAGGAAGCCCCCAGGAGGCGCAGTCTCCAGTACCTCCTCCAAGGACTCCAAAAAGGGTGGATAATCTGAGCTGCTGTTTGGCGCATAAGCACAAACAACAGTCAGAACGTGTCCCCCCACACGTAGGCGGAGGGAGGCCACCCTCTCATTCACTGGGGTGAACCCTAACAAACAGGAACCAAGATGGGGGGCAACAAGTATGCCCAATCCTGCTTGGCGCCCCTCACCAGGGGCAACTCCAGAGTGGAAGAGTGTCCAACCCTGTTCAAGAAAACTGGTTCCAGAGCCAGAGCCATGCGTAGAGGTGAGTCTGACTATTTCTAGCCAGAACCTCTCAACCTCACACACCAGCTCAAGCTCCTTCCCCACCAGTGAGATGTCATTCCACGTCCCAATAACCAGCTTCTGTAGCCGAGGATCAGACCGCCAGGGTTCCCACCCTCGGCCACCACCCATCCCACATTGCACCCGATCCCTTTGGCCCCTCCCACAGGTGGTGAGTCCATGGGAAGGGGGACCCACGTCTCCTCTTCGGGCTCCATGGGTAAAAACCCGGCCACCAGGCACTCGCCAGCATGCCCCACCTCCAGGCGCGGATCCAGAGTGGTGCCCCGGTGACCCACGTCTGGGCGAGGGAACAATGTTTCCATTTGTTTGATTCATCATAAGGGGTCTTATGATGAATTAAACTCTTCCAGAAAAAAAATATAATGGCAAAAATAGTACAAATGAAAGCTGCAAGCAGCATTGGAGGCCCTCGCAGCAAAGCGCCGCTCTGGCCTTATGGCAACCGCGGGAGCTCCAGCCAGTCCACCCAGTCGCCATCGTGAATGCTCACGTGTCAATCCTGCATGCGTTCACCACGGGGCGCATTTCCCGAATCTTCGACATTGTCTTCTATCCATATTAGAACTTGTCCAGCTGCAGGTCTTACAAGTATAGGCAAAATCTGACCTTCCAGACAGGAGTTATGGTGAATTCCTCTTTTGTTGCCACTGTTTGACAAGCACTTCCTTTATGCTTTTCAACATGTTATGTGTGGTAATCAACAGTTAGCGAACAAAGTTTCAGTCTAATATTTTACACAGTGCGAAGCTGTGTCATCCAATAATCGACAGTTTTTTTCCTCTGAGTATGTGGGGCTTAAGTGATGTCATGAATCAACAATACCAATGTGTCTACAAATGCTCACTGATGAAGCACAAAAACTAAGGTTCAGATTGGATGATGTAACACTGAGATATAACTGATTAAATAATATAGGGGGCGCAATTGAGTCA
>NC_056501.1:52433937-52434237 GCF_014905685.2 Nematolebias whitei | reverse complement strand
GGTGCATATCAGATGATGTATCACTGAGATATAACTGTTGGAATAATCTAGGTGGCACACTTGAGTCATATGTTAAACCACAATATCAATGTGTCTAGACGTGGTCACTGATTAAGCAGAAAAAATCTGGTTCAGCTTGGCTGATGTAACACTGAGATATAACTGTTGGAATAATCTAGGGGTCGCACTTGAGTCAAATGTTAAGAAAACAATATCAATGTGTCTATAAGTGTTCACTGATTATGCACATAAGCTCTGGTACATATTGGACGATGTTTCACTGAGATATAACTGTTGGAA
>NC_056501.1:52416993-52433927 GCF_014905685.2 Nematolebias whitei | reverse complement strand
GGCGTAGATCGGATGATGTATCACTGAGATATAACTGTTGGAATAATGTAGGGGGCGCACTTGAGTCAAATGTTAAAGAACAATACTAATGTGTCTATAAGTGCTCAATAATCACGCACAATAAATCTGGCATATATTGGATGATATTTCACTGCGATAAAACTGTTCGAATAATCTAGGGGGCACAATCTAGTCAAAAGTTAAAAACAATACCAATGTGTCTAGAAGTGTTCACTAATCAAGCACCTAAAATCTGGTTCAGATCAGATGATATATCACTGAGATATAAGTATTGAAATAATCTAGGGGGCGCACTCGAGTCAAATGTTAAATAACAACACAAATGTATACAGAAGTGCTCACTGATCACGCACCAAAAATCAGGTGCAGATCGGATAATATATCATTGAGATATAACAGTTTGAATAATCTAGGGGGTGCACTTGAGTCAAATGTTCAACAACAATACCAATGTGTCTAGAAATGCTCACAGATGACACACCAAAAATCTGGTCCTGACAGGATGATGTATCGTTGAGATCTAACTGTTGGAATAATCTAGGGGGCTCACTTGAGTCTAATGTTAAAGAACAATACCAATGTGTCTACAAGTGCTCACTGATCAGGCACAAAAAATCTGGTACTTATTGGATAATGTATCAATGAGATATAATTGTTGGAATAATATAGGGGGCGCACTAGTGTCATATGTTAAACAACAATATCAATGTGTATAGAAGTGCTCACTGATCATGCACAATAAATCTTGTGCAGATCGAATGATGTATCACTGAGATGTAACTGTAAGAAAAATCTAGGTGGCGCTGTGGAGGCTATTGGCCACTTATCATGGATACCTGTTCAAGGGGTGTATAATGATTGATCATAGTGATTTTGGTGCACCTCGGCTGAAATCTGTGTATTTTAGAGCAAAACGTATTGCAACGGCGTTACTTCTTGATTCGCCACGCCCACATCCACCATCAAAAACGGTTTGTGCTTTAAATCAAGTCAGACCATCTTCGCTGACTTCTAACAAAAGATCATCCTGATTAGGTCAATGGTGTCAAAGAGGGAGCATTCCAAGTAAAATAAGAGACTTCCTGTACTTAGGGGGCGGGCCTTTGATGACGTCAAAATATGACGACAGTGGATCGTCGGACATCTAACAGGGATGAGTCATGCCAAGTTTGGTGCATTTAGGTCTTTCAATGTGAAAGTTATAGCGTTTGGAAATTTATGGCATGAAGTGCAAATTTGAGGCCTGGCCATGCCTCTTTAACATAAACAAAAACACAAGCTATTGATAACTATTACTCCCCAATGTGTTAAGGGCATCCATCCATCCATTATCTTTACCTGCTTCTTCCATTTTGGGTCACGGGGGTCGCTAGTGCCCATGTCCAGCAATCACTGTGCGAGGGGCGGGGTACCCCCTGGACGGGTCGCAAATTAATCACAGGGACACATAGAGACAAACGAGACAAACAACCATTCACTCTCTCACTCACACCTAGGGACAATTTAGAGTTACCAATCAGCCTAACATGCATGTTTTTGGTTTGTGGGAAAAAAACGGAGTACCCAGAGAAAACCCACGCATGCACGGAGAGAACATGCAAACTGCACCCAGAAAGGCCCCTGGACCGGGGTTTGAATCAAGGACCTGCTCGCTGAGAGGCAGCAGCTCTACCAGTTGCGACACCGTGCTGCCCGTGTTAATGGCATATTAAACAAATTTGGACAATCACGCAAAATCCCTAGGATGAGTTAGTTAAAATTCGCCATTAGAAACATCCTAAAATGACCCTTTGACCCAAAATGGCAGACTTCCTGTTGGTTTTGGACCAGGGCTCCAAGGCACTTTTTCATAGGTCCTGAGACGATACAGATGTTCGCCGAGTTTTAGAATTATCAGTCAAAAAATGGCTTGGGGCTGAGATTTTAAAATATTCTAGGGGGCGCTGTGGAGGCTATTGGGCAGTTATCATGGCTTCCTGTTCAAGATGTGGATAATGATCTATCATACTGATTTTGGTGCACCTCGGTTCAAATCTGTGGAATTTAGAGCCAAACGTATGGAGACAATGTTACGTCTTACTTTGCCATGTCGCGACGCCCACATACTCCACCCCAAACTGTCAGTGTTGGAAAGCAAGTTACACCAACATGTCTTCGGTCACTGGACACACTATCATGCTGATCAGGTGACAGGGGTCAGATAGGGATCGTTCAAGGTAAAACTTTAAACTTCCTGTTGTCAGTGGGCCTGTCTTAAGTGAGGTCATGATTTGACCATTCAGTCTTGCAGGGGACCGGATGTGGATCAATCACTGAAGGTTTGATGTTTCTGACAGTTTTCATGTAGGAGCTATTAGCGTTTCGTTTTTCATGGCGAGATGTCAAACTTTGAAGTCTGGCCCCGCCCATTCAGCATGCACAAAAATGCACCTTTTTGATAACTTTTTGTCCCCCATGCCTTTTGACCAAAATAGCAAAGTTTGAAACCAATTGAGTGAAATCCCTAGGAAGAGTTTGTTCAAATGCGAAGGCTGTAAACCGCCAAAAAGGTGAGAAAATTGGGACGACATTCCAAAATGGCTGCCTTCCTGTTTATCATACAATGTTGGTGCCAGAGGGTTTTCTGTGCATCTTGGGAAATTGGACAAGTGCTCCAAATTTCATGTTTCTACGACAAACTAAGGTTAATGCGGAGGGTATTTCAAAATATTCTAGTTGGCGCACTGGAGCCGTTTCTGTTGCGATTTTTGCCACGCCCCTAAAATACGTAAATTTTTATCAGTCCTGATGTGTCCGCCAAATTTGGTAACTTTTGGGATATGTTAAGGCCCCCAAAAGGCCAATTCATTTGATGGAAAAAATTGCAACTCGGGCCTGAACAGAGCGATAACAATAGGCCTTCGCAGCGCTTTGCTGCTCGGGCCTAATAAAAGTGCTCACAAAGGTTCCCTTTTGGGTTAAACTTTTCAAGTCGATAAAGTCTACCTTCTTACGTGAATTCATGGGTTTTACACAATTAAGGCATCATTAAAATGATCTAGGTTTTTTCAAAATGGAAAAGTTGTGTGTATAATGTTAAGTGCACCCCATAATTCAGCAAAGACTTTCTGAAACCTCTTTCAGCAGCACTAACTCAGTAATATTTTCTGTAGGACTCATCAGTCTCTTACAACAGTGGTTCCCAACCTCTTTTCCTCAAAGACCCCCCTTCTTACTTCCTAGCCAATCTGAGACCCCACAATCCCTCGTTACGTACTCCCCTCTCCCAAAAGACTCAATCAGATTAATCTCTTCATCAAATTGATAAAAGACTAAAATAAATATTATAATTAATATAATAAGTAATAGTAGTTAAATATAGAATAAAGTAAATTAAAAAAGAATAAAGTAAATAGTTACAGACTTATTTGTAAAAGGTACAAACTGGTAGTTGTGCAACAGAAATAATAACTACAAGAACACTGTTTTGAGAATTACTCACATAACTTTTCTTTAAAAACTAACAACAGAGTATCTTAAAATAAAATAAAAACAGTTTTGTGAAGATATCTTCCTGATCCTATAATGCAGCTGTTCCCTTTCGGTCAGTACACTCGGTACAACACAGTAGTATGGGGATTGCGCCCTCGCGAGGCCAACCTGAAGAAGTTTCTTTCAACATGCCTGTCAAGGCAAATGAGACTGCTGTATATACAGGAGGCCCTGCCCTCCTGGCCTATAAATATGCAGCATGGTCTCATTTCCCTAATCTTTTTGCACTTCACCTCGCTTTAACCTGATTGCAGGTCCCCTGTATGTGACTCAACTGTCCGACTGGAGGTGAGCTCGCTCCCTACCTAGGGCGTCACTACAAGGTTCTGATCCTGCTTACTGACTGTTTAGCCCAGCTAACGGTCATCTTTTCCGCTTGCTGTTTTTCTAGCCTGTTTAGCTTGCTAACTGGTCTGGGTCACTCTTCCCTGTTTAGCCTTGCTGCTAAGAAGGAAAAATATAGAACAGCACAGCTAACTTTCTGCCTGTTTAGCTTGCTAACGGGTAAAAATTTACTCTCCTTCTCTGTCGCTAACATGACGCCAGAAAAGAGCAAGAGAAAAATCAAAGCCTCTAACAAAGCTAGCAAGGCGAGAAACCCAGGTTCACGTTCGTGTCCAAGCGCATGTGGATTTTTTCTTTCGGAAGCGGACACCCACAAAGCTTGCCCGGTGTGTCTCAGCATGTTGCATGCTAAGGCGGCACTTGCTAACTCGGAGTCATGTGCGCATTGTAGCCGACTCCGAAAATCGACCCTGGAGAAGCGTGTGGAATTCCTGACAAAAACGTTAGGAAATTCAACCGCATCGAGAGACCCGCTGTTTTCTGAGGCTCTCGGACCAACCACAGAGCTAGAGTCCGATGAGATGGAGGACAGCACCACGGCATTGTCCTGGGGTGAGCAGATGGATAGGCTGCTTCCCATGGATGACACAGATGAAAACCAGGTCAAGTTCGACATGCAGAACTTGTTGCTGGCGGACGAGATCTCTCTGACAGGCTCAGGCGGCCTCTCTGAGGATGAAGCAGGTGCTGATGAGGAAGCAGAGGAGTTTTCACAAGAAACTGCAGTGGCACCTGTTGAAACAGATGGATCCACTCCAGCCCTGTTTGAGCTGTGCCGCAGAGCGGCCGAGTCTCTTAAGGTGCCATGGCCCACTCCCCACCTTGACAGATCCAGACAAGACTTGCTGGTAATTATTTTCTCCCGAAACAAAAGACCTCGGTGAGGCACAAATTACCTGTATTTCCGGATTTTTTGTTGGAACTCACACGGTCCTGGGCGTCCCCTAAGGCTCCGTTATCCCTGCCTTTCTCTCAGTTTTTGGACTTGGAGAACATAGAGCCAGCTGGTCTGTCGCACATCCCACCCATGGATGAAACGCTGGCAGCCCACTTGGCACCCAAGGCGAACACATCAGCCGGCAAACCCACCCTCCCCAGCAAACAGTGCCGGTTCTCAGCAACACAGCTGGAAAAAATCTACCGCGCACAGTGTCTCACTGCACGCACTCAATACGGCCTCGATGCTGCAGGCGTATCAGGCTGAAAAGCTGCAGGAGCTGCAGGAAGCTTTACAGTCAATGAGAAACATTGCAGAACCGCTGGACGAGGTCCGCAGGACATCAGATTTTATCCTCCGGCTGTCAGGCACCGCAGCTATTGCACTGGGAAAAAGCATGGCGGAAGCGGTTGTCGCTCAGCGACACTTGTGGCTCACTCTCACCAAGCTGCCAGAAAGCCAGCGCTCCATTTTTCTCTAGCAGGCCGTCGAACACACGGGACTGTTTGGAGAAGCTTTGGAAAAGATCCAGAACCGCTGCGATCAAAGAAGGAAGCAGGAGGAGGCTCTGCGTCTGGGCATGCCGAGACGTCATTACTCCCAGCCCAGGGACCCCAGTGGCCACAGGAGCATGCCTCCGCGACAACATTCTCTTCCTCGTCGCCCTGCACATAAAAGACCCTCACTGGAGACCGAACCGCGGGGGACATTCCCTGCTGATCAGCGAGGACGTCCACCACCCGGACAACCGGCATGGTCCAAACACCATTTTGTCCCGAGACAAGCGAAGGCGTCAAAATCTTCATCAGCAATGAGGGAGAGGAAACAGCAGTCAGCCTAGCTCTGCAGCTGTTTTCAGAACAATCAGAGCCTCTACACCCACAGGGAAAACGGAGAGCCTCTAGTCTGCGATGGAGTTCAAAAAACCCTGATTAAGCGGACAAAAATGTTTAGGGACTCATTTGTCATCCCTCTGTTTGTACAATAAAGAAAAAATGTCATCATCAAGCATCAAAATTAATAAAAGAATGTTGTGTTCACACTGTTTTGTCTCAAGATTCAGAAATAAAGGGCGATGTCGTCCCTTTTTTCACAAACCAAACTTCAAAACATAAAGGAGACCGAGCTCTGGCTGATGGAGTTAAACTCTCCTCCTTAAATCTGTGTCCAGCAGAGGGCATAGCAAGCCCCAAACGAACATGCCGTTCAGGCTCTCTTCAAACGGGAGGGCATGGCGCGCATGCGCACCATCGCAATGGATCAAGGGAACTGTAGTCCGAGGTTACAAATTGCAATTCAGCAAGCCTCCTGTACCGTTCAGAGGGACTGTAATGTCAAAAATACAGCCAGATCTCGCTCCAACCCTGAAAAAGGAGATTTGTTCACTCCTAGAAAAAGGAGCAATAAGAATTGTTCGCCCTCAGGATGCAAACAGCGGTTTTTACAGTCGCTATTTTGTAATTCCAAAAAAGGACAAGGGTCTCCGTCCAATATTGGATCTGAGACAGTTAAACAGGAGACTGAGATCATTCAAGTTCAGAATGCTGACTCTGCGCCAAGTAATGCAATCTGTGCGTCCCGGGGATTGGTTCACGTCAGTCGATTTGAAAGACGCTTACTTGAAAGACGAGAGCTTCAAATCTTTTTGTAAGATATTCCTGGAATATCTTACAAAAAGATTTGAAGCTCTCGACCTTGACCTCTCTAAGTGGCTTTAAGAAGCTGTTGGACTCCTGGCAGGGACCAATGCAGACATGTTCCTGTTTTTAGTTTTCTACATTCGCCTTAGAATCTAGCTGGGTTTTTTTTTGTGGTTTTTTTGTTACCTTTTCCTTTTAGCCATCCTATTTGTAAAAAAAAAAAAAAAAAAAAAAAAAAACAACAACTGTATTATGACTTTTTATAATTGTTTATTGTTGTTGCTGTTGTCCATTGTTGTCATCTTTCTTTGTTGAAATCAGGTCTCTCTTGTAAACGAGTCCTCGAGGCTCAATGGTATTTACCTGTCTAAATAAAGGTTGATTGATTTCACATATCAATCCTACCAAAACACAGAAAGTTTCTGTGTTTTGCATTTGAGAATACGGCATACGAATATCAGGTCCTGCCATTTGGACTGTCTCTGGCTCCTCGAGTATTTACAAAATGCCTCGAGGCAGCATTGACACCTATCAGGAGTCAAGGAGTCCGAACACTAGACTACCTGGACGATTTATTAATTTTAGCGGAATCCCCCCATCAAGCCAGAGCTCACACAGGTCTGCTGATGTAACACCTGCAGTCTCTGGGTTTTGTGATAAACAGAGAGAAAAGTCAGCTGGTCCCCAGTCAGAAGATCTGTTATCTGGGTCTCGAGTTGGATTCTGTAAGAAATTACGCATGATTATCCCAGAGGAGGATAACAGCATTCCATCAGTGTTTAGCTCTTTTTCAGCACAATCGTGTGTTAACGATCAAGCACTGCCAGCGCCTCTTAAGATTTATGGCCTCTATGATATCAGCAGTCCTGCTCGGTCTGCTACAGATGAGGAGGTTTCAACGCTGGGTCCACATGAAACAGAACCGAGCCCCCCCGCAGAAAAATCGGGTGAGGATCTCTCTATCCTGCCTGCAGGTGCTCATGCCTTGGAGAAACACAGCATTTCTCAACAGAGGGGTTCCCCTGGGTCGTATTTTATCTCGTGTGTTAGTCACGACAGACGCGTCAAAGTTCGGCTGGGGAGGAATATGCAAAAACAGACACACCAGCGGTGTTTGGTCTCGGAACCAGAGCCAACTACATATAAATCAGTTGGAGATGATGGCAGTTTTTCTCTCTTTAAAACATTTCAGCAAAATTGGGCTGATTTCACTTCAACATGTGTTGGTGCGCAGCGACAACAGCTGTGTAGTCGCTCACATAAACAGACAAGGAGGCACATGTTCACTGCCCCTCCTCCGCCTGACATACAAGCTGTTACTATGGTGCAGAACACGTCTGTTGTCACTCAGAGCAACTCACGTCCCGGGAGTGCTGAATCACGGAGCGGACACGCTCTCCAGAGGTGTCCCACTGGCGAGAGAATGGCACCTTCACCCGGAGGTGGTGCAACAGATTTGGGATCGCTTCGGCACGGCCGACGTAGATCTGTTCGCCTCCAGGGAAAACGTGCACTGTCCTATGTTTTTCTCCATACGGGACGCGAGCACGCCTCTCGGAGCAGACGCGCTGGCGCACAGCTGGCCAGCAAAGCGCCTTTACGCGATTCCACCGGTGGCGCTAATACAGCCCACTCTGGACCGCGTGCACAAAAAGGCTCTCATTCTGATCTTAGTAGCTCCCAGATGGACCAAGAAAGTCTGGTTTGCAGAAATAATGTCACTACTGGAAGGAGAACCACGGCACCTTGATGTGCGCAAAGATCTCTTAACTCAGGCTCACGGCCAAATTTGGCATCCCCACCCAGAAATCTGGAACTGTGGGTCTGGCCCCTGAGAGGGAGAAATTAATAGCCTCTGGTCATCCTAGTAATGTGGTGGACACTATCCAGTGTGCTAGAGTAGGCTCCACACAGACCTTATACACACTTAAATGGCGTATTTTCGATGTCTGGTGTCAGGAGAGAAACATTGTTTCATTCCTCAGCACCATAACAGATGTTCTCACATTCTTACAGGACTTGTTAGAGAAAGGTCGCTCTTTTTCTACAATCAAAGTCTATTTATCTGCTATTTCTGCTTGTCATAATGGATGGGAAGGAAAATCACCTGGCTCCCATCCTCTCGTGGTTCAGTTCATGAAAGGAGCGCTGCGTAAAAGGCCACCGCGCAGAACACTGGCACCACAGTGGGACCTGTTGCTAGTTTTAGATGCGCTGTGAGATTCACCTTTCGAACCCTTGGAGCAGATCAATATGAACATGTTGTCCTATAAAACAGCTCTTCTTCTGGCTCTGTGCTCAGCAAAACGTGTGAGTGACATCCACGCACTTTCGGTTCACCATTTGTGTACCCAATTTGCATATGATGGTTCCAAGGTGACGTTTCGCCCCAACCCGGCCTACGTCCCTAAAGTGCCATCTTTATCATATAAGAGCCTTTCTTTTGAACTGTCGGCTTTCCCACCGCCGCCTGTGTTAACTGCAGAGCAGAGGCGCATGAACGCTCTCTGCCCGGTGCGCGCGCTGCGCGTTTATATTGAACGGACAAAAAGCTGGCACAAAACTGATCAGCTGTTTGTGTGTTTTGCTAACCCCGTGGCAGGAAAAGCTCTGTCTAAACAACGTCTCTCTCACTGGGTTGTAGAGGCTATTTCTCGAGCCTATATCAGTAAGGGTAAACATGCACCCAGCAGCGTGCATGCGCACTCAACCAGAGGTATGGCCACTTCAAGGGCACTATTTAAAGGAATCCCAGTGGCAGACATATGCTCGGCCGCCAACTGGGCATCTCCTCATACATTCATAAAATTCTACAGTTTGGACATAACAACTCGTGACGTCACCCAGGCTGTCCTTTCAGCACAGGAGAGATGAGCATCCTCCCAGTTGTCAGGAATTTGTTGTCAAAGTTTTTTTTTCTGCATTTGCATTTTCGGGGCATGATGGTAGGTCCCCATACTACTGTGTTGTACCGAGTGTACCGACCGAAAGGGAACTGGAGGTTATGAATATAACCAATGTTCCCTGAGGGAGGGAAACGAGGTACAACACAAGTGAGCCCCTCTATGTTCCAGGAGCTCGGTAAAGTGCATGCAGATTAGGGAAATGAGACCATGCTGCATATTTATAGGCCAGGAGGGCGGGGCCTCCTGTATATGCAGCAGTCTCATTTGCCTTGACAGGCGTGTTGAAAGAAACTTCTTCAGGTTGGTCTCGCGAGGGCGCAATCCCCATACTACTGTGTTGTACCTCGTTTCCCTCCCTCAGGGAACATTGGTTATATTCATAAGCTCCAGATTTTTGCAGTTTTCAGCTATTTTATCTATTATGTCCTTGACATAATGACAATAAAGAAATGACAATAACTAATAATGAAATGACAATAAAGAGACTCTGACTCTGACAGTGTTAGAGAGCAGGACAGTTTTCATTTTATCCACTGCATGAGCCCGGTCACACATCAACTCTACAATTTTCAGGCAGGTTTCAGAAGGTTTTTCCAATATCGTGCAGGTTTTTAGCCTTAGTGATTTAAAAGTAAACACTCAAAAGATGCTTCTGTGGCTCTGTGCAAATCATCTACCTGCACTTTCAAAGGCTTTCTGATGTCAACTACTTGTTCCTGAAAGTATACCTGACTTTCACATCACCAATAGTAATGTCTGTTCTAAACTAGGGAAAATGTTGTCAGAAAAATGACTCCTCTGTGTTTTTACACATTTAAACATTCACACCTGCATGTGCTTATGTTTATGTTATATATTTAATAAAACCTGAGCTTATCCAAGAGCAACGATAACTCCCTGCTTCCTATTAAGCAGCCACGCTGTCAACTGACAGCTGGACGCTGAGTAATGACTTCATAACAAAGCGCTCTTAAAGTGACAGTACAGAATTTAGTTTTTAACATAATATGTTATTAAAAACTCTTCAGACATAACCAAAATGAAGGTTCTTCAGTGTTCCTCAGGATTTGATGAAATTTCAAACATCCATCCATCCATCCATCCATTATCTTTTACCCACTTCTTCCATTTTGGGTCACGGGGGTCGCCGGTGCCCATGTCCAGCAATCACTGTGCGAGGGGAGGGGGACACCCTGGACAGGTCTCCAGTCCATCACAGGGGGGACACATAGAGACAAACGAGACAAACAACCATTCACTCTCTCACTCACCTAGGGACAATTTAGAGTTACCAATCAGCCTAACATGCATGTTTTTGGTCTGTGGGAGGAAACCGGAGTACCTGGAGAAAACCCACGCATGCACGGAGAGAACATGCAAACTCCACCCAGAAAGGCCCCCGGACCGGGATTTGAACCGGGGACCTGCTCGCTGAGAAGCAGCAGCTCTACCAGTTGCTCCACCGTGCTGCCCAAATTTCAAACATTACAATTTAAAATAAAAGCATATTTTCTAAAGTTGTTACACAGACAATAAAATTACATTTTTACAACCTCGAAGCAGACATATTATGCGACCCCCATGTGCTCTCTAGCGCCCCCCCCCCCCCCCATGGGGGTTGGGCCCCCCAGGTTGAGAACCACTGTCTTACAAGATTATGGAAAGATTTTGGCCCACTCTTTTTTAATACACTGCTTTAGTTCACTGAGGTTTGCAGACATTTGTTTCTGCATAGCTCTATAAGGTTCCACCACAAAATTACAGACTGAGGTTATGGACTTTGGGCTGGACCATTACAATGCCTTGATTTCTCGTTTTGAGATGTTTTGTTGTAGGAATGAGGTTTTTGTTCTGATCAACTGTGTTTGTTTTCGTCAAATACATAATGGCTAAACATCTCACTTTTGGTCTTATCTGTCCAAATAACATTGTTCCAGAAGTTTTTGTGGTTCTTTCAGATGACACTTTGCAAACCTTAGTCATGTTGCCATGTTTGTTTAAGATAGAAGAGGCTGACATGGCAGATCCAGTGTGTTTGTACACCTGACGTAAAATTGGAAGAATTTTAGAACCTGGAAAAGCCAGGGGCCTCATGTACTTATAAAAGGTGCGTATGCACAAAAAGTTGCGTACACCATGTTCCACTCACTCATTGGGATGCATCAAAACAAATGTTGCATGAAAGTGTGCACAGACTTTTGACGTTGTAAAAATGTGCGTACCGCAGTGGCAGCTGTGGTGCTGCTGTGAAGGCCATCAGCAAAAGTAGAATTGGGAGGGAGAGTATTTTTGCATTTATGAGGACACACAATGAAGCCTGGTATATTACCTTATTTAAAGTGCCAGGACTAATTTGGTTAGGAAATCTGTGCTGAACTGGCCCAAGTATTACAGAGGGAAACTTGGAGAAATGGTGTCGGTGCTGCTTCAAGTCCAGCATGCTGAGGTAAATTACAACCGGAAACTTTCAGAGGGAGCCCGACAGGTCAGGAATTTCAGTTGTCCCTGAGTTCTGCCATGCCAGCAGTATGGGACAGCCTCATCCACATGATGCTCAGATATATCAAATTCTCCTACATTGAGGCTGAAACACTCCACTGACGTGCAGTAACTTGCTTCTTGGCATCAACTGGCAGCCTCACAGGAAGAAGGTCTTGCGTTCAGTCCCTGGTTGGACCTGGGGTCTTTCTGTGTGGAGTTTGCATGTTCTTCTCATGCTTGCTTGGGTTTTCTCTGGGTACTCCGGTTTCCTCCCACAGAACAAAAACATGCATGTTAGTCTGCCTTCAGGTCCAGGCCTCCCTTGCAAAAGAGATCTGTGATCTCAGTTGGGTTTGCCTGGTTAAATAAAAGTTATTAAATAAATACATGTTTAATAAATAAGCGTCTAAGTTCTACCAAGCTCCTGAGTGCCTCTGTGTTAACAGTAATTCTTTTATAGATCCAATTTCACCAGTGTATGGGATCACAATGATGACAATACATAACACATTATTATTATTATTATATTTTTATATTAAAATGGAGGTGTATAATGTGTGGTTAGTTCCACGTTCATTGGAATTTATATTCTTTCATGATAATTATAATTTAGTTTTTTTATGTAAGCACTTTTCATATTTTGTTCCTACGCCAACTTTCAGTCCGAAAACTGTACACTCTTTAAAACATGAGGCCCCTGATCTATTTCAAAATGTCGCAGTGTGTAAAACACTGAAAAAGGGTGTCCAGAGGATCGTCCAGAGGACTTTACTCAACCTTGACTGATTAACCTGAATTACTGAGTATGAATCAGGACTGGAAAAGGGTGATTATCCCCCATGGCTGTAGATACTGTAATACTAACTTGCAATGAGTTACTTTGTGAGTTCTCCTAGTTCCAGATTAAAGACACAAAAAGAAAATAAATGGCAGATGCCAATCGTACAGTTTCTGTGTTGGCTGCTCATCTGGTCGCAGAAGACCCAGCTCGTTGACCTCGTAGGTTTTGTCGAGATGTGCCGACCTGATCTTGTCCCCTTTATTGACCCAACCTCCAAACACAGCAATGTTGGCCACCACTCCTCTGTAGTGGTCAAAATTGGAGTCAAAAACTAAGGCTTTAAATGGGTCATTGATGCTCCCCACAGGCCTGCAGGAAACAAAACACATCTTTTAAACATCAGTTGTAATAAAAAATAAATACTATTTTTAAAAATAAACACTCTACATGAGAATTTAACAATGTGAGCAATCTTACGGAGGAACTCTGTCTATAACTGCTTGAAGAACCTTTTCAACATTCGTTCCCAGTTTTGCTGAAATCTTAAAAATTAAAATTAAAACTTTTTTGGGGAAGTGTCTTACACTGACCTAAAAAGAAGCTTGTTTGTGCCTCATCTTACCTTGATACACTCCTCTTTTGGAATATCAAACGCTTTTTCAATCTGTGACGCCACTCGCTCTGGATCAGCATTTTTCAAATCAATCTGCAGGAGAAATTTTAAAAATCACCTGCCTCATAAAGTAAAATGGTGGAATGTCCCATGGAATTGGTCCAACAGCAGAAAGTCTTCAAGTACCTTATTAATCACAGGTATTATTGTCAGCTGGGCTTCAAAAGCCAAGTAGAAATTAGCAACAGTTTGTGCTTGAATTCCCTTGGGAGGACAACAAAATATCAACAAAATTATTAACATGTAACAATTCTCAATATTTCACACACATAAAAAACAAACAATCATCACCTGGTTGGCATCAACAATCAACAGAGCACCCTGACAGGCAGAGAGCGAACGAGACACTTCATAACTGAAGTCAACATGACCCTGAGGAGAAGGAAAATAACTTCATGTGAACAGAGTTAACAAATGTGCATGAACACTTCTGTTAAATACCCCCCCCCCCCACACACACACACACAAAGGTATCTAAAATAACTTAAAACTGACAAAAGCAATACAAAAAACAAGAGTACTGTATACGTCACGATAAACCCAAAGACAAACTGTCATACATTAATCTATAGCTTTTGACATCATCCAGTCAGATTTGTTCCACCTCAAACTTGTCCTAAACGTCGACAAAACCAAAGGATGCTGTTTTCAAAGAGGAAGTTGGTCCCAGTGGTTCTTCCTCTGATTTTATCCTCGAATCATGTCCCAATTGATTTTGTCGACTTCTATAAATATTTGGGTATCTTGGTTGACTCACATCTCTCTTTTAAGCTCCATGTGGAAAATCTAGTAAAGAAACTGAAAGTTAAACTGGGTTTCTTTTTCAGAAACAGATCCTGTCTAACTCTGAATGTTAGGAAACACCTTGTATCTGTGACTTTCTTTCCCTCCATTGATTACAGTGACATTATTTACATGAATGCTCCTACAAGAACCTGCAGATGTTGGATGCAGCAGATGTTGGATGCTGCAGATGTTGGATGCTGTCTATCATGGTGCACTAAGATTCATAACTGGCTGTGATTATCGTACCCACCACTGCACCCAGTATTCACTGGTTTAACTGGACATCATTAACTTCACGTAGACTCTCCCACTGGTACATTTTCATGTTTAAATCACTTCTTGGTCTGCTGCCTTCATACATCTCCTCCTGTGTGAGTGCAGCTACGGCGTGCACTCTCAGGACATTATTACCTGCAGTGTTCCCTCAGTGAGGACTGAACTAGACAAAAGGACCTTCTCCTACTCCGCTCCTGTTTCCTGGAATATCTTGTAAAAAGATCTGAAGCTCTCGACCTTTGACCTTTCTAAGTGGCTTTAAGAATCTGTTGAGTTCCTTCCTGGGAAAAACCACTGCAGACATGATCCTGTTTTTAGTTTTCTACACCACCCTACAATCTAGCTGGTTTTTTTTGTTACTTTTCCTTTTAAATACCATTTTATTTTCACTTGTTAAAAAAAATTCTCAATTTGTATGCATCCTTTATGATTGCCTATTATTGTCTTAGTTGTTGACTGTTGTCATCGCTCTTTGTTAAAACCAGGTCTCTCTTGTAAATGAGTCCCCGAGGCTCAGTGGAATTAACATGTCTAAATAAAGGTTGCACAAAAAATAGCAGTGGCTGGACAAGCAAAGACCTTATATAACCTTTGACCTTGATTTGTGACCTTAAACTCAAAGTTGAGGTGATGCAATGATTATAACATAAAGTCTAGTGGTGGTACAAATGTGTGCTATATTTTGGTAAATGATCTTGACCAGATCTGAAGTTATGGGTGGGAGAAGCAAATAACTTGTTTTAACATTGACCTTGATATATGACCTTGAACTTGAAGCTGAAATGATGAAATGTACATAAGCAACACTCCGTCTAGTGATGATGCATATGTGTATGAAGTTTCATTAAATTAGCTTAAGTGCATCAGAAGTTACAGGCTGGACAAGAGAAAGATAATGGATGAGTAGAGATTTTTTGATGGAGGGGCGGCTGTGGCTGAGTGGTTGGAGCAGTCGTCCTCCAGTGCGAGAGTTGGGGGTTCGAACCCACCAGCAGTCACATGCTGAAGTGTCCCTGGGCAAGACCCCTCGTAGCTTCTGATGTGTGTCCCATCAGTGTATGAATGTGATAAATCTCTGATTAGTCTCTTTAGAATGATTTGTTCAATTAGCTTTGTAGAGATCTAGTAGAGTGCTGTATGAATGGGTCAATGAGGACACAGATTGTAGTGTAAAGAGCTTTGAGTATCTTGAAATAAGATAGAAAGGTGCTATATAAGTACAGTCCATTTATAATAACACCTTCGACAGGTGTATGATTGAATTCATTATTATTTGAGTCAATCTCTGCAATCGAGTGATTTCTGTAACTCTCTCGGACTTCTGCACCTGTCCACAAATATTCTGGTCCACTCCTCATAAGCAAACTGCTCCATCTGTCTCTGGTTTGAACGGTTCCTTCTTTAGATTACGTGTTTCAGCTCCTGTCACTGATGTTCAACAGGAACAGAGCTCAGACGCTTACCGGTACTTCAGAATATTCTAATGTGTGTTTAGCCATTCTTGGGCATTATCCTGTTTGATGACACATGATCGACTTTGTCATCGTCTCATCTGATCTGCGGCCACATGTCTTGGACACTCGGGTGAAGAGAGGGGCGGAGCTGTCAACTGATCACTACCTGGTGGTGAGTTGGCTCCGATGGTGGGGGAGGATGCCGGTCAGACCTGGTAGCCCCAAACGTATTGTGAGGGTTTGCTGGGAACGTCTGGCAGAGTCTCCTGTGAGACGGAGTTTCAACTCCCACCTCCGGGAGAACTTTGAACATGTTCCAAGGGAGGTGGGGGACATTGAGTCTGAGTGGACCATGTTTCGTGCCTCTATTGTCGAGGCGGCTTACCAGAGCTGCGGCCGCAAGGTTGTCGGTGCCTGTCGCGGCGGCAACCCTCGAACCCGATGGTGGACACCGTCGGTGAGGGATGCTGTCAGGCTGAAGAAGGAGTCCTATCGGGCCTTTTTGGCCTGTGGGACCCCGGAAGCAGCTGATGGGTACCGGCAGTCCAAGCGACATGCGGCTCGGGTGGTTGCTGAGGCAAAAACTCGGGCATGGGAGGAGTTCGGAGAGGCCATGGAGAACGACTTCCGCACGGCTTCGAGACGTTTCTGGTCCACCATCCGGCGTCTCAGGGGGGGGAAGCGGTATGCCACCAACACTGTTTATAGTGGGAGTGGTGTGCTACTGACCTCAACTCGGGATGTTGTGGGTCGGTGGGCGGAATACTTTGAAGACCTCCTCAATCCCACCGGCACGTCTTCCACTGAGGAAGCGGAGCCTGGGGACTCTGGGTCGGGCCCTCCAATCTCTGGTGCTGAGGTCACCGAGGTGGTTAAAAAGCTCCTCGGTGGCAGGGCCCCAGGGGTGGATGAGATCCGCCCAGAGTTCCTTAAGGCTCTGGATGTTGTAGGGTTGTGTTGGCTTACGCGACTCTGCAATGTTGCGTGGACATCGGGGGAAGTTCCCCTGGATTGGCAGACCGGGGTGGTGGTCCCCCTATTCAAAAAGGGGGACCGTAGAGTGTGTTCCAACTACAGGGGAATCACGCTCTTAAGCCTCCCTG
>NC_056501.1:52409527-52416893 GCF_014905685.2 Nematolebias whitei | reverse complement strand
TTGGTGGTCCCCCTATTCAAAAAGGGGGACCGTAGAGTGTGTTCCAACTACAGGGGAATCACGCTCTTAAGCCTCCCTGGTAAGGTCTATTCGGGGGTTCTTGAGAGGAGGGTCCGTCGGATAGTCGAACCTCGGATTCAGGAGGAACAGTGCGGTTTTCGTCCTGGCCGTGGAACACTGGACCAGCTCTACACTCTCAGCAGGGTCCTGGAGGGTGCGTGGGAGTTTGCCCAACCAGTCTACATGTGCTTTGTGGACTTGGAGAAGGCGTTCGACCGCGTCCCTCGGGGGGCCCTGTGGGGGGTACTCTGGGAGTATGGGGTACCAGGCCCTTTGATACGGGCTGTTAGGTCCCTGTATGACCAGTGTCAGAGCCTGGTCCGCATCGCCGGCAGTAAGTCGGGCTTGTTCCCGGTGAGAGTTGGACTCCGCCAAGGTTGCCCTTTGTCACCGATTCTGTTCATAACTTTTATGGACAGAATTTCTAGGCGCAGCCAAGGTGTTGAGGGGATCCGTTTTGGTGGCCTCAGAATTGCGTCTCTGCTTTTTGCAGATGATGTGGTCTTATTGGCTTCATCAGATCGTGATCTATAGCTTTCGCTGGAGCGGTTCGCAGCCGAATGCGATGCGGCCGGGATGAAGATCAGTTCCTCCAAATCCGAGGCCATGGTCTTGAGCCGGAAAAGGGTAGAGTGCCCTCTCTGGGTCAGGGAGGAGGTCCTACCCCAAGTGGAGGAGTTCAAGTATCTTGGGGTCTTGTTCACGAATGAGGGAAAAATGGAGCGTATGATCGATAGGCGGATAGGTGCAGCGTCTGCAGTGAAGCGGGCGCTGTACAGGTCTGTCGTGGTGAAGAGAGGGCTGAGTCAAAAGGCGAAGCTCTCAATTTACCGATCGATCTACGTTCCCACCCTCATCTATGGTCACGAGCTTTGGGTTGTGACCGAAAGAATGAGATCTCGGATACAAGCGGCCGAAATGAGTTTTCTCCGCAGGGTGTCTGGGCTCTCCCTTAGAGACAGGATGAGAAGCTCGATCATCCGGGAGGGACTCGGAGTAGAGCTGCTGCTTCTCCACATCGAGAGGAGCCAGTTGAGGTAGCTTGGGCATCTGTTTAGGATGCCTTCTGGACGCCTCCCTGGTGAGGTGTTCCGGACACGTCCCACCGGAAGGAGGCCCAGGGGAAGACCCAGGACACGCTGGAGGGACTACGTTTCTCGGCTGGCCTGGGAACGCCTCGGGATTCCCCCGGAAGAGCTGGCCCAAGTGGCTGGGGAGAGGGAAGTCTGGGCCTCCCTACTTAGGCTGCTACCCCCGCGACCCGACCCCGGATAAGCGGAAGAAAATGGATGGATGGATGGATGACACATGACCTGCAACTGATACCAAACTTTTTGACACTTGACAGCACAGTTTGCTTCAGAATGTTTTGAAAGTCTTGACTTGGGACCAGAAAGTTGCAGGTTCAACTCCCTGCCATGTCCACATGTCGTGGTGTCTCTGAGCAAGACACCTAATCCCTAATTGCTCCCCGGGCTCTTGCATAGCTGCTCATCGCTCCACCTGGGTCTATCTCACAAGTGATGGGTTAAATGCAGAGAACTAATTTTGCCAATGTATGGGAACATACAATAATGACAACACATAGCACTTTATTTTATTTAATTTTACAAATTCAACACACCCTGTGCCAGATGCAGCAAAGCAGCTCCAGAACAGAACCAAGCCTCCTCCATGTTTCACTGTAGGTATAGTGTTCTTTGAATTCTTCATTTTTGGGTACATGAACATAGGAGCTAGTAGGACTTGGTCCCAAAAAGCTACAGTTTTGTCTCATCTGTTCAAAGAACATTCACCAAGAAGCATTGTGGCTTGTCAGTATGCAATTTGGCAAATTCCTGCCTGGCTTTTTTTTTATGATATTGTGTCATCCTTGATCATGAGAAAATGCCTGAGCAATGGAGAAGAAGTGTGCTGGTGCCCATTTTTTAAGAACAAGGGTGATGTACAGAGTTGTAGCAACTACAGAGGAATTAAGTTGATGAGTCACACGATGAAGATCTGGGAGAGAGTTGTAGAAGCTAGACTTAGACAAGAGGTGACTATGTGTGAGCAGCAGTATGGTTTCATGCTGAGAAAGAGCACCACAGACGCCACCTTTGCTTTGAGAATGCTGACGGAGAAGTACAGAGAGGGTCAGAAAGAACTCCATTGTGTCTATGGATTTAGAAAAAGCATATGACAGGGGGCCGAGGGAGGAGGTGTGGTATTGCATGAGGAAATCTGAAGTGGAACAGAAGTATATTAGACTGGTACAGGACATGTATGAGGACAGCAGGACAGTGGTGAGATGTGCTGTAGGAATGACAGATGGCTTCAAGGTGGAGGTAGGATTGCATCAAGGATCAGCTCTGAGCCCCTTCTTGTTTGCTCTGGTGATGGACCGACTAACAGATGGGGTCAGGCAAGAATCCCCGTGGACTATGATATTTGCAGATGACATGATCTGTGGTGAGAACAGGAAACAGGTGGAAGATAACTTGGAGAGGTGGAGGTATGCACTTGAAAGAAGAGGAATGAAAGTAAGTCATAGGAAGACTGCGTACGTGTGTGAATGAGAGGAAGGACAGTGGAACAGTAAGGCTAAAAGGAGCAGAGGTCACAAAGGAGCAGGACGTCAAGTTCTTGGGGTCCACTGTCCAGGAAAATGGAGAGTGTGATAAAGAGGTGAAAGAGAGTCCAGGCAGGATGGAGTGATGAAGAAAAGTTTCAGGAGTGATTTCGACAAAAGGGTGTCAGCAAAGGTCAAAGGAAAAGTTTACAATAATTCAACCTCAACCTGTGAAATAACCTATATGTGGTATATGTTGATTATGTGCAGTATATATGTGTGTGTGTGTCTGTGAATACATATATACATACATACATACATATACAGGTCCTTCTCAAAAAAGTAGCATATTGTGATAAAGGTCATTATTTTCCATAATGTAATGATAAAAATGAAACTTTCATATATTTCAGATTCATTGCACACCAACTGAAATATTTCAGGTCTTTAATTGTTTTAATACTGATGATTATGGCATACAGCTCATGAAAACCCAAAATGCCTGTCCCAAAAAATTAGCATATAATGAAAAGGTTCTCTAAACAAGCTATTAACCTAACCATCTGAATCAACGACATAACTCTAAACACCTGCAAAAGATTACTGAGACTTTTAAAAACTCCCAGCCTTGTTCATCACTCAAAACCACAATCATGGGTAAGACTGCCGACCTGACTGCTGTCCAGAAGGCCATCATTGACACCCTCAAGCAAGAGGGTAAGACACAGAAAGAAATTGCTGAACGAATAGGCTGTTCCCAGAGTGCTGTATCAAGGCACCTCAGTGGGAAGTCTGTGGGAAGGGAAAAGTGTGGCAGAAAACGCTGCACAACGAGAAGAGGTGACCGGACCCTGAGGAGGATTGTGGAGAAGGGCCGATTCCAGACCTTGGGGGACCTGCGGAAGCAGTGGACTGGGTCTGGAGTAGAAACATCCAGAGCCACCGTGCACAGGCGTGTGCAGGAAATGGGCTACAGGTGCCGCATTCCCCAGGTCAAGCCACTTTTGAACCAGAAACAGCGACAGAAGCGCCTGAACTGGGCTACAGAGAAGCAGCACTGGACTGTTGCTCAGTGGTCCAAAGTACTTTTTTCGGATGAAAGCAAATTTTGCATGTCATTCAGAAATCAAGGTGCCAGAGTCTGGAGGAAGACTGGGGAGAAGGAAATGCCAAAATGCCAGAAGTCCAGTGTGAAGCACCCACAGTCAGTGATGGTCTGGGGTGCCATGTCAGCTGCTGGTGTTGGTCCACTGTGTTTTATCAAGGGCAGGGTCAATGCAGCTAGCTATCAGGAGATTTTGGAGCACTTCATCTGCTGAAAAGCTTTATGGAGATGTCCTGATGCATGCTCAATAATCCAGGTAGAAAAATCTAAGTTGGGACACTAAACAAATTGTGAAAAAAAACTGAATGCAATGATGTGGAGGTGCCAACATCTAATATTTTATTCTGAATAGAACACAAATCACAGATCAAAAGTTTAAACCGAGAAAATGTATCATTTTAATGGAAAAATCTGTTGTTTCCAAATTTCATGGCATCAACAAATCCTAAAAAAGTTGGGACAAGTCCATTTTTACCACTGTGTGGCATCCCCCCTTCTTCTTACAACACTCAACAGACGTCTGGGGACAGAGGAGACCAGTTTCTCAAGTTTAGAAATAGGAATGCTCTCCCATTCATGTCTAATACAAGCCTCCAACTGTTCAATCGTCTTGGGCCTTATTTGTTGCACCTTCCTCTTTATGATGCGCCAAATGTTCTCTATAAGTGAAAGATCTGGACTGCAGGCTAGCCATTTCAGTACCCGGATCCTTCTCCTACATTGCCATGATGTTGTGATTGCTGCAGAATGTGGTCTGGCATTATCGTGTTGAAAAATGCAGGGTCTTCCCTGAAAGTGATGATGTTTAGATGGGAGCATATGTTGTTCTAGAACCTGAACATAGTTCTCTGCATTAATGGTGCCTTTCCAGACATGCAAGCTGCCCATGCCACAAGCACTCATGCAACCCCATACCATCAGTGATGCAGGCTTCTGAACGGAGCGTTGATAACAACTTGGGCTATACTTGTCCTCTCTGGTCCGGATGACATGGTGTCCCAGTGTTCCATAAAGAACTTCAAATCGTGACTCATCTGACCACAGAACAGTCTTCCATTTTGCCACACTCTATTTTAAATGACCCCTGACCCAGTGCAAACGTCTGAGCTTGTGGAGCTAGCTTAGAAATGGCTTCCTCTTTGTACTGTAGAGTTTCAGCTGGCAACAGCGGATGGCACGGTGAATTGTGTTCACTGACAATGCTTTCTGGAAGTATTCCTGAGCCCATTCTGTTATTTCCTTGACAGTGGCATTCCTGTTTGAGGTGCAGTGATGTTTAGATCACGAGCATCCAGTAGAGTTTTACGGCCTTGACCCTTAAGCACAGCGATTGTTCCAGATTCTCTGAATCTTTTGATAATGTTATGCATGGTTGATAATGATAACTTAAAAGTCTTTGCTATTTTACGCTGGGTAACACCATTCAAGTTTTGCTGCACTATCTTTCTGTGCAACAATGGTGGAATTGGTGATACTCTTACCATATGGGCTTCTGAGAGACACTGACACTCTGAGAAGCTCTTTTTATACCCAATCATGTTGTCAATTGACCTAATTAGTGTTAATTGATCTTCCAGCTGTTTGTTATATGCTCAATTTCCTTTTTCCAGCCACTTATTGCTACTTGTCCCAACTTTTTTGGGATTTGTTGACAATGTGAAATTTTGAATCAACATATATTTCCTTTAAAATGTTACATTTACTCAGATTAAACTTTTGATATGTCATCTATGTTATATTACGAATAAAATATTGACATTTGCCATCTCCACATCATTGCATTCAGTTTTTATTCACAATTTGTTTAGTGTCCCAACTTTTTTGGAATCCGGTTTGTATATATATATACATACATACATACATACATACATACATACATACATACATATACATATATACATACATACATATACATATATACATATATACATATATACATATATACATATGTAGTGAAACGTGGGGGTCAGCTTAACTGTACTTTCACTACTAATTAATTATTCTTAAAGCTAGTTCATGCACAAAGATAATTAATTATTTAATTACAACGGATTCTTTCTTTTTCGAGTTAAATTAATGCCATGTGACTGAGTTAACTGTGAGGATTGTTTAATCAGTGACATGAGACGCCATTTTATCTTTGACCCATCAGAATAAATGCGGTCATTTATTTAACAAAATCAAAATTTAACATCAAAACATGTACACTTGATTTGCTGATCTGGTCTTGATCTTGGCACGCTTTACTAACAAGACAACAGAACATCCTGATACATGCTCAATAATCATCCATCATAAAATAGGGGTGGAGGCCTCCGGGTTCAACTGTCCCCCTCTTACAATGCTGTGATTGCTAGTTCACTCAACCCCCTGTGAATAGTAAACAACCATCAGTGTGCTAATGATCCATTGTTAGGCTCATGGTCCTTCTTGTCCATGTGAGCAGCTGGTTTTGGTTGTCAGCAGCAAACTGGTTGATCCACTCTGAGAAGGTGATGTTTAAGAGACTGAGCTGAAAACAGCACCTCAGACTGAGGAAGTCTCTCGGATGAGAGACGAAATGTTTCTACTTTTTTTTTTTTGCTTTTTTTTTTTGTTTGTTTTGTTTTCTTGTTTTTTGAATGTCCAGAGGACCAGATTGAACTTTTTTGGATTTTTCTACCTGGATTATTGAGCATGTATAAGACAACAGAACATTTCTGAAGGCATCTAGATTGATTTACTGGCGAAATAGAAAGGTTTAAAGGAAGGAATGGAGAAATTTAAAGTAGATGGATGGAGGAAGATGTATGTTGACCAGAATTAGCACGCTTCTTCCAACACCAGCTCAAACCCCCGGTACACTTGGTGCGTGACAACTTGTTAACTTTGCAGAAGATAAATCAACTCCGGTACAGAGGTCCATTTCAACGCTACCTTTCCAGCGTCTCCGGTCGGTCAGGGTGGCTGGGCATCGTCAGAAGCAGTGACGAATTACTCCGTCCAACAGACAAGCTTCCTTCAAAGTTGTAGGGTCAGGGTGAGTTCACAGCGAGGCGCTGTGACTCCGTCAGAGATTCCACTCAGAAGTGGAATACTCCAAGAAGACTCCATGAAAGACTCCAGGAAGACTCCGGTCAAAGACTGAAGAGTCGCGAAGCCTCCCTAGTTCCAGGAAGTGTTGACTTTTAAAGAGTCCTCACTTCCGGTCAATTGGTACTTCCTGATTGGTTGAAACATCCAACAGGGGGGTGTTTCAGTGATGTCAGAGGGTTATTAAAAGTCAAGAGAGGCTGCAGGAATGTTTAGGAACGATTAGTACAGACAGAGAAATGTTATGGCAAAGTGAGGCAAAGGCAGATGCCAGTTGAAGTTATTTACCGTCTGCTAGGTTTAAAAACAAGACACTTTGTTCTAATAACTCGTTTTCTGACTGTCTCTGACTTTCGACCGACATCACTGACTTCTCATTCAGACAGAAGATCAAAATGCATAATTACTTCGTAAATAGACATTTAACTGGATTTCTAATTTAAATGAGGTTTAAAAATCATTAATACTGTTTCACAGTTCATTTAAAATGAGTGGTTCACTTCAACATTTAGAAATGGTATGAACTAAACACACTTTGATTATCAAGATATTCTAAAATAGTAATGATAATAAAAAAA
>NC_056501.1:52400370-52409127 GCF_014905685.2 Nematolebias whitei | reverse complement strand
TGTTGCTCAATATCTCTCTTTAGGACATTGTAAATATTTTACCTTTTCACTTTTTGGTACTTTTTTGTGTACCCTTATTGCATGCTTGTTTGTATTTTCTTGTTGAATTGTTATTTGATTTTTTTTTTTAGTGAGTCAAAACGGTTCTTCACATCCTAAGTATTTCATTGTACCGTTAACCCTGTGTTAACCTTGCATATGACAAACACAACTTGAACTTGATGAACATTGAGTTTGGAGTTCATTTCTCTTTGAAAGTTGTTTTGGACTCTTTGGGTTATCATACTAGTTATCAGTCGCTACTATTTTATATTAATTTTCCTCTTACAGACACATCCAGTAAGGTTAGCTACAGTTCTGTTAAAGTATAAAGTACTATATGGTCATCATTTTATGTTCCCATACAATGACGAAATTAGTTCTCAACATTTAACCCATCTCACGTGAGATACACCCAGGTGGAGCAGTGGGCAGCTATGTAATCACCCGGGGAGCAATTAAGGATTAGGTGTCTTGCTCAAGGACACCACAGCATGTGGGCATGGCCGGGAGATGAACCTGCCACTTTCTGGTTCCAAGTTGGCTGATCTACCCCATCTTGGCCCACTGTTCACCCTCAAACTGCTGAATCTTGTTCAGCTGTAGTCACAGGAACTTCAAGCTGCGTGGAGATGGTTTTATAACATTTACCTTTAACTTGCTTGTCAATCATTTTATTTCTAAGCTCCTGAAACAACTTTGTCATTAGCTTCCTGTGATAGTCCATGTTCAGTGTAGTATAAACCATGACGCCAAACAGCACAGTGACTAATTTTCAATCTTAGTATAAAATCTGTGTAAACAATCAATCTAACCTTAGTTTAACATGTCCCAGTGGTAAAATTATATTCAATCTTTTCTAGGAGTACCATCCATTTTTAGCAAGGGTGAGTATCCCGTTTGTTTTTTGTTTTAACAATACAGTTTCGAAAATTCAAAAGCAACTATTGACTTTCATTAGTTGATTTTAGTCATTCTTTGTTGTGATAACGAGTGTACACAGACAAAAGACCAGAACTGAACAGAGACCAGGACTCAAATAATAGTTTTAGTGTTTATTTACAGTGGTGGAAATAACAAAGACAGCAATATTGGGAAACTGGATCACCTGGGGAACAGAGGGGAAGTTTAAAGGTCTGTAGATGGATGGGGATTTGTTATTGAGGGTCATTCTTACAGAGCGTTTTAAGGAGTGGGGCAAGGAGGTTTGGTCCAGGTGATCTTCAGTAGCAAGAGGGTGAATGACACGTAGAAATGGCAAGTGGTGGAAGGCTCTCAGCAGCTGTAGCGAAGCAGGTGGAGTCGAGGCTCGCATGGAACTCAAGGCAGGGCAGGTGAACAGCAAGGTCCAAGCTCTTAGAAGGCGTAGAGAAACACAGGATTAAAAATTCTACTCGTATCAGAGACAAACTGGCTAGAACACAAATACCGTTGGTAGGCAATGTCCCAGTGCTTGCAGAACGGCTCCTGAAGCTTCTTATATTCCTCCTGTGGGTTGAGTTGATTGTCAGCAGCTGCTGCCAATTAAGAGTGCTGAGGAGAGAGAGAGAGAGACAGGGTGCAGGGCAGAAATTCTACATTACCCCCCTCTCAAGAATCACCTCCCGGCAACCTGAAGCACTTCTCTGGATGTGCCTTGATGAATGTGGTGATGAGGCTGGGGACCAAGATGAATGACCTCGGAATCCATGATCCTTCAGGGCCATAACCCTCCCAGTTGACCAAATACTGGAACCCCCGACCCCGGCGCTGTAAGTCCAGGAAACGGCGCACCGTGAAGGCTGGATGGTTGTCAATGAGATGAGGGGGGGTTGGTAGGAAGGCACAGAGGGCTTTTGGCGACGGGCTTTAGTTGAGACATGTGGAAGGTGCGATGAATCTTCATAGATGTGGGTAGCTGGAGTCTGACTGAAGTCTGACTGATGATACAGGTGAGAGGAAAAGGGCCGATGAAGCAGGGGGCATCTTTGAGTTGGCTGTTTTAGTTCGACAGTCAAACCTTTTGACCAACCTTGTAGGATGGGGCTGCAGAGCGACGACGATCTGCAATCTTCTTGTTTTTTGCGGCTGTGCTAAGTAGGACGAGCTTAGTTTGGCGCCATACCCAACAACATCTCCTAAAGTGATGTTGTACTGATAGAACTGCTACATTACTGTCTTGACTTGGAATAATGGTGGGGTGTAACCTAGAGAGGCTTTGAACAATGACATACCAGTAGCTGATGATGTGTAGGTGTTGTGGGCATATTCCACCCATACCAGATGCTAACTCCATGTGGAAGGGTTGTCCTCCACCACACACCTGAGAGCAGCCTCTAGTTCTTGGTTAGCACGTTCAGCCTGGCCGTTGGACTGCGGGTGGTAGCCTGATGTCAGGCTGACAGAGGCCCCTAGGGAGTTACAAAAGTTCTTCCATACCCGTGATATGAACTGGGGTCCTCTGTCAGAAACTATGTCGTAGGGGATGCCATGGATCTAGAAAACATGCTGAACCAACAGGGGAGTTGAGGCCATGGAACGAAATGTGCTGCCTTAGAAAATTTGTCAATAACACACAGTGAGAATAACAGAATTACCATCAGACGGGGGCAACCCAGTAATAAAATCTAGAGATATGGGACCATGGCCAGCTAGGGGTGGGAAGTGGCTGTAATTTTCCTGCGGGAGGTTGATTGCCAGTTTTACTCCTGGCACACCTGGGACAAGCGACTACGTAGTTCTTTATATTCTCTGTCATGGATGGCCACCAAAAGTGCCTCTTCGTTAGGGCCAACGTGTGCGACACCTGGGTGACAAGAAACTTTGTGAGTGTGGAGCCAGATGAGTACTTTAGCCTTGATACTAGTGGGACCGAACATGGTGCCAGTAGGACCTGTCCCCAGGCCTGGTTCAGACTTCTGAGCCTCGAGAATGTCTTTTTCAATAGACCAGGTTAAAGCACCAACCACGCAGGATGAGGGTAGGATGTTCACTTACTGTTCAGTGTCCTCTGGTGGTGAGAACTGGCAGGACAGGGAGTCAGGCTTCACATTTTTGGAGCCAGGTCTGAAAGTTAGCATAAAGTTAAATCTCGTAAAGAACAGGGACCACCTTGTCTGCCTGGGGTTCAATCTCTTGGCCTCACAGAGGTAGGTGAGGTTCTTGTGATCTGACCAAATGAGAAATAGCATGTCTGTACCCTCGAGCCAGTGTCGCCATTCCTCCAGGGCTAATTTGACAGCAAGGAGCTCACGGTTACCTAAATCATAATTTTGCTCAGCTGAGGAAAAATGCCGAAAGAAGAATGCACAGGGGTGCACTTTGTTGTCACTGGGAGACCTCTGGGACAAAATGGCTCTTACACCAGTGTCTGAAGCATCAACCTCTAGAATGAACTGTCTCTTAGGGTAAGGGTGGCAAAGGATAAGAGTAGAGGAAAAAATATCTCTTTAGCTTAACAAAAGCTGCTTCTGCCTCCTGAGTCCACTTAAAAGTCTGCAGGGTGGAGGTCAACTGGGTGAGAGGGGCAGCAATCCTGCTGTAATTTTTGATGAACCTTCGGTAGAAATTGGCGAAGCCCAGAAATCGCTGCAGCTGCTTACGTGTCTTAAGGGTTGGCCATATCACCACTGCCTTCGTTTTCTCAGGGTCCGTGTGGTACTGCCCACCTTCAAAGATGAAGCCCAAAAAAGACAGATTGTACGTGAAATTCACACTTTTCCACTTTGACAAACAGTTGATTTTCATATAGATGTTGAAGGACGGTTCTGACGTGGTGAATGTGTTGTTCCTCGTCCCGTGAGTAGATAAAAATGTCATTCAGATATATAAATAAATGTTCAAGAAATCCCTCAGAACGTCATTAACCAATGTTTGAAAAACTGCGGGGGCATTGGTGAGACCAAATGGCATAACTAAATACTCAAAATGGCCTAAAGGGGTCTTAAATGCCGTCTTCAACGCATCACCTTCTTTAATTTGGATGAGATGGTAAGCGTCACGGAGGTTCAGTTTGGTAAATATTTTAGTGGAGTGCAGTTGTTCATGAATGTGTAGGGATGGTACCATTTGGTGGCCCATTTTGTGTCTGTGTTCCCTAGTGTTTTCTCTTTAGTTCAATTGGTGCCACCCTTGTCTCGTCACAGCTGTTTGTAATCACGTCTTGTCCCTGTATAAAAGTCGTCTGTTCAGTCTTGTTCTTTGTCGCGTCGTACTCGTTGGGTATCCAGTGTTCTCCTGCGTCTCCTGAGTCTTCCCTGAGCTTCCTGAGTCCTTTCTGAGTCCCCCCCCCCCCCGAGCCTTCTATTGCTGTAAGTTTTGCTGTCACGTCAGCTTGTTATTTTAGTGTTCTTTATTCGTCATTAAAATATTTATTTTTGTAATCTTTTGAGTTGAGTCCTGTCTGCACAACTGGGTTCGTCCCTGACCACAAATCCTGACAGAATGGAGTCTATTAGTGGATAGGAGATCGATCAGGTCCTGCTTGATGAGGTATTGCTCAGTCCTAGAATCCACAAGTGCAGAGACTGATTTCCTTTCTTGATTAACAATAATAGTGGTGTTCAGTTCCAAGCGAGAGATGGGAGAAGAGGAGTTTCTCACCAATATCTCCTGTTTTATTGGTGAGAGGGGCCATTTCCCAAGAGCGGGCAGCGAGCAATAAAGTGCCCTTGCTCCCCACAGTAGATACAGGCTCTACTATTAATCCTCCGCTGTCTCTCCTCTGGGGAAAGGCGAATGCGACCCAACTGCATGGGTTCTGGTTCTGAGTTGGGTTTGTACTCGAGTGCAAGTACAGGTGGTTGGTTCGGTGCTGAGTGGAACCCGGAAGAAGCGGGACTCTGGGAAATGTAGTTTCTTTTAGTGGGAACAGGTTGGCTTCTTGACATCGGGTGAAACCCGGAAGTAGGGTAACTCTGGGAGTCGTAGTTCCCTTACCATCTTCGCTTTGGCAGCTGATTATCGATGCGTGTCGCTAGGCAGATCAACTCATCTAAACTTTGTGGCTCCTCGTGTTCCGCTAAGTGGTCTCTAATGGAATTAGAAAGTGAATGCAAAAATGTACCTCTGAGTGTGACCTCTCCCCATCCGGTTTCAGCGGCGGTGATCCTAAACTTGAGGGTGTGCGCTGTCACCGAGCGTCCACCTTGTCAAGGGTGAGTAGATGCTTGACTGCTTCCGCTTGTTGGAGGGGTTGGTCGAACACATGAATTAACTCTACTAGAAATGAGGAAAAGTTAATGTATTGACAGGGTGAGAGGATAAATGAGTGTGAGCCCAATGCAAAGCATCGCCCTTCAGCTGGCTGATGAAAAAAAAAAGAGATCTTTGCAGCATCAGATGAATAGAGATTAGGGGCTGTCTGGAAAGCTAGTTCACATTGTAAAATACCCCCCCCCCCCCCCCCAGTTTGGGCTCCCCACTAAAAAGTTAAGCGGGCTTTAAATTTTGCTCTGTCGTAATCACTTGGGGAGGATTAGGGCTAGGAAGACTGACCTCAGGTGTAAGTTCTGCAGCAGGTGGCAGGAGCCGAGTAATCCCTTGTTTGACCGAGAACAACATACTGCCCAGTTCTTGAAGATTGGATTGGTTAGTCTGTTGAAGGGTTAATAAACGCTCTAGTGTGGCTTCATTTTTCTCAACTCTAGCGAGTGAGCTAGTTCTGTGGGACACAGAGGGGAAGGTTAAAGGTCTGTAGATGGATGGGAATTTGTTATTGAGGGTTATTCTTAGTGATGTGTCCTTCTGTGTCGAGGCTTCGAAGTGTGTGTTGAGTAATCCAGGAGGATTTATGTGGAACGTGTATCAAGGCGTGTATTGATGACGCATGTAGTGACATTCGAGGCCTCGCTAGCGGGCCGTACCACGTGACCGATTCAGGAACTGGCTCGTTTGTATGCGCGAGATTCGAAATATAAGGGGCAGACAGAAAAATCCATCATCAACATCATCATAAAGACAGATCAAGATCATTTGAAGATAAAATTTAGACTATTGGAGGTCCTCAGAAACATGATTTCTTTTTTTTCCCCTTTTATTCAACTTAAAGCTTCGCAAACCAGTTATTATAATCCATCTACCGGTTTTACATTTATAGTCCACTTGATGGCGCAGTAGAACAAATGAAGCACCATGGCGCGTTGGATCATGAGTCGAGCTATTTGATGGAAAGCCTCAGTGTTTCGTGAAGCTTCATCTCGCCATCACTAGTTATTGTTACAGAGAGTTGTAAGGAGTGGAACAAGGAGGTTTGGTCCAGGTGATCTTCAGTAGTGCGAGGGTGAACGACACGTAGGAATGGCAAGTGGTGGAAGGCTCTCAGCAGCTGTAGAGAAGCAGGTGGAGTCGAGGCTAGCATGGAACTCAAGGCAGGGCAGGTGAACAGCAAGGTCCAAGCTCTGAGAAGGCGTAGAGAAACACAGGATTAAAAATTCTACTCGTATCAGAGACAAACTGGCTAGAACACAAATACCGTTGGTAGGCAATGTCCCAGTGCTTGCAGAACGGCTCCTGAAGCTTCTTATATTCCTCCTGTGGGTTGAGTTGATTAAGAGTGCTGAGGAGAGAGAGAGAGGCAGGGTGCAGGGCAGAACTCCTACATTCTTTTATTTTATTTTTTACTTTTTGTCCATTTCAAGTAATTTCAGTGACCTTTGTGCTTTTTTAATTTTAAAAATGTGCAAATTTATCCATGTCTGTATATGAAAATGACACTAACATCTGAACTTCACAAAAGAGGACCAACAGACGCCGTTTCAAACTGGAGCAACACATTTAAGGACTTACTGGTGTGTCAATTAGATTCAGCAGATACTGCTGTCCCCTGTGGGTGTAAAACAACGAGGCTGTCTGGGCCTTCACGGTGATCCCTCTCTCCCGCTCCACCTGAAGCTTGTCCAGAACCTGTTTGTTCTTCTCAGTCTTTGCTATGGCGCCTGTTAACCAACCACATCAGAGAGAATCACTGTTACTGCATGAGCTCCTACTTTACACAGTTTAGATCAGTGGTTCTCAAACTCTACAGCATTTGAACCACAAATTAAAAAGTCACACAGACTAGTGACCCCATCTATTGCTAGTTAAATAAACAAACATTGCTAACAAAGTGCTTTATCAAGTGTACATTTTTTAACCATTTACGAAAACTGCATTTATCTCATCTCCCGTTGCCAAAAAAAAGACAATTCCATTTTTCCCCATTTTTGTGCCTATTTAAAAAAAAATCTCATGAGTTACTAAATCAAGTTTAAGAAAACTTTCTAAAAGCAATCAGTAAATGTACAACTAAAACTCATTATCTCATTGAAATCACCTCAATTCAAGATGGCTACCAAAGCTAGTTGACATTAGCCAACATATAAATGTCAAAAATAAATTTTATTTTTTAGAAAATAAATTGCTAAAATTTGATGTGGTAGTAGTTGAAAGTCATTTTCAACACATCCTCTCTTGTGACACCTCACATTATCACGAGATAACGACTACAGTAGTCCCTCGCTACTTCACAGTTCATTTATCGCGGACTTGATGTATCACGGTTTTTCTAAATAAGATTAGACATGACACACAATTGGCTGATTGATGGATGAGCCGCATGATCGGCATGAAATTTTTATTTGAAATGAATTATTTTAAATTATTTTATTATTTTGTCCTCATTTACCCATTCATATAGCACTCTGCTAGATTTCTGCAAAGCTAATGGAACAAATCATTCTAAATAAACTAATCAGAGCTTTATCACATTCATACACCGATGGGACACACATCGGAGGCAACGAGGGATTCAATGTCTTTGCCCAGGGACACTTCGGCATGTGACTGCTGGTGGATTTGAATCCCCAACTCTTGCATTGGAGGACGACTGCTATAACCACTCAGCCACAGCCGCCCCACTCAGCCACTATCGAAGAAGCCACAGAAAGGTGGAGGCAGATGTGGACGATTCAACTTCCTGCCAAAATTTTATGGTCTGGTTTGGGGATTTGAATTGGCGACTATTGCCCCTTTTCCACCGTCACGGCGCGGGTCGGATATTTCCGGGTTGAAGCACGTTTGAGGTCTTTCCACTGTTCCAGAAACCGGCTCGCCTCGCTAAATTCTGGCCCGGCTTCTCAAGGGTTCCGAGCGAGCCGCGCCGTGACGTCAGAAACACTGTCGGTCACTGATTGGTCGGGGGGAGGAGTCTGTGGAGTCTTTCCAAACAACCCGATCCACCATTTTTTCTCTACCGCTTGCCATTAGCGATAACACGAGAAGCGTATCTTTTAGTATTTTGAAGCTATACAACAACAATAATATCAAAGCCGTGGTCAAATGCAGAAGTGCAGGTGTTGTTGTGCTTGGTGGCCGACGAAAAAAGTCAAAGCGAGCTAGATGGAGGATTGGAGGGTGGTTTGGACACGGTTACTGCTCTACTTGAATCATTTATAGAAGATGGTGAGTGTTTTCTAACTTTAAACATATTTTAAGTTACTCATCCCATCGGTTCTGAACATATTTTTAACTAACAAAAGAGGCTGACGCCATAATAGTACAACATCGGTGCTACGATGCTAAGCTAATTTGCATAAATGCTAACTGTCCTCCGGTCCCGTTTCTCACTGTATTTTATCCAGAACGTATTTCAGTGCGTGACGGTTCATCTCTAAACTCCACATTAAACCCTCCAAGCCTCCCGGCTCCGGCTCCTGCTCCATCAGAGGAGTCTACACCTGACAGGTCTCCATCAGAGGAGTC
>NC_056501.1:52390462-52400360 GCF_014905685.2 Nematolebias whitei | reverse complement strand
CTACACCTGACAGAGCTCCATCACAGCCCAGCTGCACCTCACAGAGCAGCACAACGCTGCAGCTTCTGTGCTCGGTAAGATGCAACATGTTCCACATCACTTTATTTGTGCCGATAAGGACTTGATTTATTTTATTTTTAAAGTAAAAAACTAAAATGTTGAATAAATACTGAATTGGGATGAAATTATGTACACAGGGTCCCAGTTACAGACAACAAAATGTAAAATAAAAACAGTAATAAGATCTAAGATATGAATTAAGAAAAATATCAACTAAAAAACATCTACTAATAAAACACTAAGCACTAGTAGCAGTAAACAATCAAAACAATACGTCAAACAGCAACATGAACTTGAGTTTGTGCAGCCTCATGAATATATAACACTGTGAAGAATCACATCATGTTGCTGCTGATCTGTTTCATGTTGCTGCTGATCAGTTTCATGTTGCTGCTGATCTGTTTCATGTTGCTGTGTTCATTCGTGCTCGTCTGTTCACACAGACTCATGTCCGTGCTGCTGTTCTGCGTATTGTGTTTAATGTTTTTATGCTATTAGAGCTTATCATATTTTTAGTTGATGTTTTTCTTAGTTCATATCTTAGATCTTATTACTGTTTTTCTTTTATATTTTATTGTTGGATGTAACTGGGACCCTGTGAACATAATTTTTATCCACCACATGGACCACATGTGGTGCGAATGACAAAGAATATCTGCATCTGTATAATACTTTCTGATTAATATATCCATTATTATCATTTTCATTATTTTTAAATCAATTTATTTTTCATTTTCTTATTTGATCAGTTTATTATTATTAATATATCTATTATAGCTGTTAGCAGCACCTTTCTTTGTTTCATGCATTTATTCAAAAACAGTATGCAGCTTGAATTAACCACCTGTTTCTTCTTTCTGGTGAAGAGAAAGAGAAAAGAGTCCAGTAAAGAAAAGTCTTATTTCATCACTGAATGAACATGAAGAACTGAAGCGGACACAGCAGGAACAACACTTGTGTCTTCTTCTGGATGAAGCCCGTGAGACAAGGGACACACAGATACACAATCATTAGTTGGACGCTGTAGTTTTTATTTTTGTACATTTTTCACTTCTTACTTTTACTATTAAACAATTTTTTTCTTAAGTGGTGTCCTTGAACATTAAATTTCCTAAACAAATTTTACAATGTTAAGTTCATATAGTGTTTGTTTAAATTCATACTGGAAGTTGAGAAGAATTTCCAATTGCATTTGATCTTTAATGAATCCTAAGAAAAGATTACTAGAATCTGCTCAACTGTTATTATGTTATAATTTTTTGGTTCTAGGATGAAGTGACACAAAAACAGTCAAAAATTCAGAAAGGACAGTTATCAGTTATCAGTTATCGTCCGTACAACTGTGGCCCGAGAGATTCAGCTGAAAGTCCTGGTGCACCTTTTATTTGAACCTGCAGAGATTTGAACAGCTGATCTGAAGCAAACAGGCAGGAGTTCACCTGAACTGACCACTCCTGCTGTTTGATGGTCTCCTCCTTCGCCACCCGTCCATCCATCCATCCATCCATCCATCCATCCATCCGTCCATCCATCCTCTTCTGCTTCAGGGTTGTGGGAGCAGCATCTTCACCAGGGAGGCACAGACATGAACATCCACCTCTTCAACTCTTCTAGGACCCCATGGTGTTCACAGACCAACTGACTATTTATTAATTAATATCCTGATGCTGCTCAATAATCCAGGTAGAAAAATCTAAAAAGTTAAGTCTGGTCCTCTGGACATTCACAAAACAAACAATACAGTTTATAATAAATAAACTAAATGTTTTTTGTTAGTTTTGTTTTTTGAATGTCCAGAGGACCAGACTTTTTTAGATTAATAAGTAATAAATTTATGTTTTAATTTAATGAAAGACAAATCTTTAAAATTCAAGGACAAAATTTAATCTAATTGTTTTCAAGTCTGTATCTTATTGTAAAAGCAGTTTCAAAGATTACAGCACAGTGTGATGTTTTGCAATTTTAACATGAACCTTGTGCATATCTGCAAATAATAAAAGGGAAGATATTTTTAATACATCTTTATTGTAAAAATCTATACTAAAATGAAAAACACATGGGTTTAAAGCAGCAGGGAAGGCAGTAAGGTAGGATTATGAATCAGGTTTATAAGTTACAGCTCATGAGGTACTCCATTAGAGCATGACATCTCTTCCACAACATCCTGTGACAAAACCTTCAGGGTGTTCTTCTTCTAATATGTTTAGTGGTGGCTAGTAAGTAGCTTAAGGGAGCACTACCGCCACCAGGTGGTAAGACGAGTTGGATTCTAGTCCCCGCCTACAGAGCCGGTCCAGAAATGTACATGGAAACACAACAGACCCGAACCGATCTGAACCAACCCGAACTGATCTGATCTGCGACAGTGGAAAAGGGGCATATGTAGCCATCTTATCAACTTTGTCGCTATATTTAGTGAGTTTTCAGACCACTCTAGTGACTATTTTTAAGCGACCAGCGACAAATCTAGCTACTTTTTGCGGTGTGTCTGGAGATTTTTGGAGACTTCTAGAGGCTACAGGTGAAGGCACTAATCATTCAGCACTGTCCTCAGTACACAGTGAGTGCTTCCGTAAGCTCTGAAAGACGGTAGTTTTGTGCAGCAATCCCATGAGCAGTCAGAGCAGAGGAGAGCCACTCCACGTTAGTACTGCAGACAAATCACACATGTGTACACATTACTTTCACCTGACGATAAGTTTCTTTTTTTCTTTTTGCTCCATTTAGATTGGTAATGACAAGTTAAAATGTTGGTTACGTACTGTAACCCCAGATTCTATGAGTATAGGTGTAGCCCTTTACGAGCTGTCGCTGGTGGGTTTATCCCGTCATGCAAAGCATCGCACTGAAAAAATTTAGTCCACGCCCATCTGTTGTGTGGGCCCCACCCGGTCCGTATAAATTACGTTAAGAGTGGGTAATCGGCTCCCAAATAGCTTTTTCTCCAGCCATTTAGGAGCCAGTGAGGCCCAATGCTTAAAGGGCTATGCCTATACTCGTAGAATCTGGGGTTACAGTACGTAACCAATGTTCTATTTCGTATAGGCTTCGACCTTTAAGGCTGTCGCTGGTGGGTTAAGGGTGAAGCATGATGTAGTCTCCGCCTCACTTGGTCCATTCGAACACCATAAGAAGTGTCCGCTTGCCCAAAAAACATCTTGTCACTCAGCTCTCCATGTGCGTAAATACGCGTTGCGTTATTACGCGCACCATGCACAGATGCGTACTGCGTAGTTTACACGTTCCAAGTGCCTGAATACCCCAGAAAGGTTTTCAACGGGAAAGAGGAGAAGCTGAAAAAGGCCGTGGACAGAACAGATCCACGGCTCTTCAATATGAACAGATAAATAATAAGTGAACTGATTATTAATCAAATAAACTAATTGATGACAGAAGTCATGAACTAATTAGTGACCATAGAACAAGAACAACAGCCATAACCTGTGACTGATAACAACATCTCACACTGTAATGCATGCAGTCAGATGTGAGTTTAAACGAGATTCCATGAAACAATAATATTCATTCTGTTAAAACACTAAGGACAGAATGTGTCATGGAACGAGCCGTCACATCACGTAGATAGAAGCGAATAAATGAACAGGGTGTTGACCATGCGGCCGCAGTGCAAATAACCTGCATTGTTATACCATTATGCAAAGCAGTTGAAGATGCGATACCTCTGGTCGAGTGCGCCCTGAGGTTGTCAGGAGGCTCTAAATCTGATGCTCTGTAGGCTTCAGAAATGGCCTCACACAGCCAGTGTGACAGGCGCTGGGTGGATAACGGGCGACCTGCAGATGCGTCTCTATAGTGCACAAACAAATGTTGAGTCTGACGTAGTGCCGCCGTGCGTGCTACGTAACAGGTCAACGCACACACAGGGCAGAGAAGATAGAAATATGCTTCTTCTTCTGATTTGTGGGGGGAGGGAAAAATCCCTCCAACGATATCGCTCTTGATTTAAATGAGCTTGTGATGTTTTTAGGCATAAACGCTGGATTAAGCCTCAGATCAGCTGAGCTGCCATCAGACTGAATTCTGAGACATGACGGAGCGACAGAGAGGGCAGATAAACCACTCACCCTCTTAGCGAATGTTAAAGCCAACAGCAGGGCTGTTTTAAGAGACAAGAATTTAATCGGAACCTGATCTAGTGGCTCGAGTGGAGCTTTGATCAGGGCTCGCAGAACTAGCATTAAAACTCACTGTGGAGAAAGTGTGCGTGATACAGGCCTGCGCCTCTGTACACCTTTTAAAAACGCTTCATCAGCGGATGATTAAGAACTGTTCTGTCCCCGAAACCTTCGTGACAAGAAGAGATGGCTGCAGCGTACGTTTTAATCGTGCTGAACGCCAGATTTCTGTCCATCAGCTGCTGCAGAAAGGACAGCACGCCACCTAGTGGACATGAGGTGGCCTCTACACCTTTCTCCGTACACCAGCACTGTGGTGGAGGCAGCACGTGAAACCTGGATCGTGCACACCACATCTTGAGAGAGACCCATCTTCTCTAAAACGGATCCGCTCAGGGGCCAGACCCAAAGGTGCTGGCCTATTTCTGGGTAACTCCTGATCGTTCCTCCTGCCTGGAGGAGAGCATCCTCCCTCCACGGCAGTTTCCACGGGCGCCCCGATAACAGGCGTCGTAGAATTGGGAAACACGGGGCGTTCACGCACTCGGGAGCTACCAGGAGGGCTGTCAGTCCCTCTTTCCTAACTCGGTTCAGAAACCGTGATATCAGAGGGAGTGGGGAAATACGTAAAGAAGCATTTTGGGCCACAGGCTGTGAGCAAACGCGTCCACCCCAGCGGTGGTTTGTCCCGCAGACTCAGTGAGAACCATAGTTGACACTGAGCATTCTCTCATGTGGCAAAACAAGTCCACGACCGCTCTGCCAAATTTCTGCCACATCTGAGCCATCAGCTCAAGATAGAGGCACTAGTCCCCATGACGCAGACCGCCCCTGGACATCACATCCGCCCTTCTGTTCAGAACACCGGGGATGTACACTACTCTGATGGAGAGCAGATTTTGGTGTGCGACACTCCAAAACATTTATGAGCTGCTGTGTGGGGTGGCCACAGCGCCCCCACAGCTCGAGACATGCATGTGCCTCCCCAGCCTGACAGGGACACATCTGTGAAGACTGACACGTGAGACGTAGGTCTGCTAACGGGGACTCCCTCCGACAGAACAAGAGGGTTTCCCAGTGTCTCAGGTCGATTATCACGGAGGGGAGCACAGCGATCAACCGTCTCTTCTGCCTCACCGGGACCACACGCAAACGAGCAAACCACCTCTGGAGGCGTCGCACCGTGTGAGAAGACGACATGTCCTTAATAACTTCATGACAGAAACAGCTGTTATCACTCTGCCGGGTTTCACGTGAGTTGCACTGCTGCCACTTGTCTGGAAAACGGGTCAGCAGCAACAGATCATCCAGATGCTGGTGAAGATTCTCAGTCATCCAGGACATGATGAATTCAAAAAGCGTTCAATACAAAAACAACTGGACTTTATTTGTAACAGAAGACATTTCGCTCCTCATCCGAGGAGCTTTCTCAATTCAAAGAGCAGAGAGTGAGAGATTCAGGTTATAAGGCTGAGTGAGATAAGACACACACACATATGTAGATTGGCAATTCACACCTAAACAAACTTAACAGTAAGAGTCTTTTGTTCCTCTAATTCACAGACGAGGCCCCTTTGTTTCCATCAGGTGTGAAAGCCGGCTGGGAATCCGTTTTAAAGTTGCATTATAGATTTTTGAAAGTGGAAATCTGAGGCCTCCTCCTCTGTTAAGAGACGGCTTTTCTCTTTTTACATAAATTGCTTCCTTCACCCCCCTCTCAAACCATCTGTGTTCTCGGTCCAAAATGTGCACATTTTGGTCCTCAAAGGAGTGTCCCTTCTCTGTGAGGTGGAGGTGAACAGCTGAGTCTTGTCCTGTGGAGCTGGTTCTCCTGTGTTGAGCCATGCGTCTGTGAAGAGGCTGTTTAGTTTCTCCAATGTAGAGGTCTGGACAGTCCTCGCTGCACTGGACCGCATACACTACACCACTCTGTTTGTGTATGGGTGTTTTGTCCTTAGGGTGGACCAGCCTCTTTCTGAGAGTCCTGCTGGGTTTGAAATGTACTGGGATCTTGTGTTTGTTGAAGATCCTTCTGAATTTCTCTGACACTCCAGCAACATAAGGGATGACAATGTTTTTCCGTCTGTTGTTCTCCTTTTTCTTTTTTTTTTCCTTTTTTTTTTGTTGTTCTCCTTTTTCTGTTTATTAGTGTGTTTTGTAGATTTCCTCGCTGACTTGACAAAAGCCCAGTTAGGATATCCACATGTTTGAAGAGATTCTTGAATGTGTTTCTGTTCCTTTTCCTTACCTTCTGTCTTCGTGGGGACGCATTCGGCCCGATGTTGTACATCCACTGGAACACAAACTCTCTGTCATCAGAACTTTACAGTACTGTTAAGTTTGTTTAGGTGTGAATTGCAAATCTACATATGTGTTTGTGTCTTATCTCACTCAGCCTTATAACCTGAATCTCTCACTCTCTGCTCTTTGAATTGAGAAAGCTCCTCGGATGAGGAGCGTAACGTCTTCTGTTACAAATAAAGTCCAGTTGTTTTTGTATTGAACGCTTTTTGAGATCATCCAGATAAAACAGAATTCTCCTCCCTGCTCTGTGTAGCAGCTGCAGAGCCGAATCGACACATTTTGAATGTAATGTTGTCTCACAGTTGAAAATTGACAAATCTAAGATGGGTCTCATCCCTCCGGTCCGTTTTGGGACCAGGAAGTGACGAGAGTAGAACCCTGTGTTTTCCTCTCTTTCTGGAACCCTGGAAATTACATTTTTTTATCAGAATTTCCTGACCTTCTGCGTGGAGGAACAAGATCTGTTCTGGAGGTGACAGAAATGTCTCTAAAGTTCCTCCAAACAAGGGGTTTGAGCTATAACTGCAGCATGTATCCCCTGCTGATAAGACGGTTCATCCATCTGTCTAGAGCGCACTCTCACTGCCACTCCGCATAACGTTCGGGAAGCGGGCACGCGTTTATGCTGCGTCACATTATTTATGGATGCCAATCACCGCAGTCATGTGTGCCGCGCTCAGGCTGCGGGCTCACATCCATGCAGATGTGAGCTGGCATGCGCTGAGGGAAGGTGTGCACGCTCCTGAGCATGCGGAGCCATGTAGGTGAGGGCTGCCACTGCCACGGGGGTGCAGCGCTTCTGTGCCGCGCTCAGGTGGCAGCGCACAGTTTGGGCTGAGAGCGAGGTTTCCCACTGGACTCGGTCTGCTGAAAACATTCACTTTGGCTGCTGTGTCACTCACGCGTGCATTTTGTGTGTTTTCTCGGGCTGATGATTAAAACCCTGTTTGGAGGGCACCGGCTCGCTTTGTGTGGAGGATGTGTGAGGAAAAGCCACTGTGAGATCATACGAACTGACAGACAGGCTGAAAACAAACACTTTAATTCCTGAATGATGTTTACGTTTTATTCCAAAACTCAAACCATCATTATGCACACACACATCCTCCGCAATGAATAATTTTTTTATCTTCTCCCCCGTGAGCCCTGCGGCTTGTCGGGATGAGGAGGGCTGTATTCTGACGGGAAGGGCTGGCGGCGGAGCGAGAAGATGCTACTGCAGCTGTGGCGCATCTTTGCTGTCTCGGCCACGGCACTCCCTCCAGGGTGAGAGGAGGGTGCGGCTTGATCAGATGGTGCACAGTCTCCGACACCTCCTCCGGCTTCTTTGATTTCTCAAGCATGTCCTTGAAATAGGCTCCGAACAGTGCGTCCGTCGTGATGGGGCCTTCCAGCGAGTCCATCTGCAGCTTCTCCGACAGGGAGGGGGAGTGATAAGCCAGGTGGACCTCTGAACCATTGTCATCCAGGCTGTGATGCGAGACAGGCAGACAGCAGACGAGGCGCACAGGTTGAGGGTGACATCAGACGCCTTGCAGAGGGAGCTCTTAGTCTCCTGAGGCAGGTCTGTCCCACCGGCCTCTGAGATGCTGTACGTCAGCGGCGCAACATTATTGTTTGCTGCAGCCGCCTGGAACGCATACTGGTGAGCTTGGTTGGAGTGACGTCACCGTCTAGTCATGCTTCCCCGGAGGCGCAGGACGCTGGTCCAACCTGGACATCTTTGCTCCTAGAGCCTCCGCAGGGCTTGGCTCCAGGGGGGCACAGAGGGAATTTCCGCTCAGTAAAACCCCTCCACTCTGGTGATGGTCGCGAATGTGGAAACCGGTGCTCTCAGTCTACCAGGTCCAGCAGCAACCTCGTTCCAGTAGGACGTCACTGCTTGGAAACAAGGCCAGATGGGATCAGGACGGCGAGCCGGGGTGGAGCCAAAAACCTTCCCGCTTGATCATCCGATCTGGGCGGGAGAAGGAGAGGGACGGAAAAAAGTCCCTTCATGTCAGTTGCCTCCTGGATTATGCCGAGTAGCTCCGAGAGGAGGGCACAGACAGCCGGGAGCGGTATGGCCACCGATGCGAAAAGGCCCGGGGGGGGGGGGGCAATCTGCTCAGCCCCCCTCGTTCCGAAACTACGCTCTCCAGGAGGGAGTGAGCAGTGGGGGCTGCTGCTGACGTCGCCTGTCCTCGAGGAACCATCCGATTTGCTCCGAGAGTTGGCGTTAAAAAGAAAAAAGGGTTGATGGCGTCGTCCAGCGGGTAGCGACCCGCCACTGAAAAATATTCCTCGGCGCTTACCTTGAAACAAGGCTGTTTGTCTGCTTCTCCTCGGGGAGGAGAACTCACCGGGACGGCAGAAGGTTGGCGTGGTGGGAACCCAGGCAGCCTTAACAAAGGTTGTGCCGGTCAAGCTGAACAACTTTCCTTCTTTGTTCTTCTGACAGTGCTATTAGCTTGCTGAAGAAAAATGGGAGCCGATTACCCGCTCTTAACATAATTTATACGGACCGGGTGGGGCCCACACAACAGGTGGGCGTGGACTAAATTTTTTCAGTGCGATGCTTTGCATGACAGGATAAACCCACTAGCGACAGCCCTTAAAGGACGAAGCCTATATGAAATAGAACCATCTTTACAAAAATTCTTAAATAGTAATAGCAAAACATATTTGCATTTTACTGTCATTTCTTGTAGGCTCCAAGAAAAGAAGAAAAACTTAAAAAATACAACAACAAAATAAGACAACCCAAGTAACTTTGTCCGAGTGTCTCTTTTAAGAACACTGCCAGTTCCAAGTCAGGACGGTTAAATGTAGAGCATCTCTATTCCACAGACCAGTGGTTGGTTTGTTTGTTTGTTTGTTCAACTGTCAGGGACCATGTACAGAAGATATACAATCTATTGTAGCAAAGACACACTGTCCTCAACTGCAGTGTTCCAACTCATTTCCATCTGCAGTGCCTAAAAATAAATTTTATTTCTTTATTTTTTATTTTTTACATGAAACCATAGAGGAAAAAATTGATTTAAGACAGGGGTCCCCAATACCAGGCTGGGAACCACTACTGGCCAGGCCTTGGATCATTTGGAACTGGGCCATAAAGAGAGAAAAAATATATACATACAGGTCCTTCTCAAAAAATTAGCATATTGTGATAAAGGTCATTATTTTCCATAATGTATTGATAAAAATTAAACTTTCATATATTTCAGATTCATTGCACACCAACTGAAATATTTCAGGTCTTTAATTGTTTTAATACTGATGATTATGACATACAGCTCATGAAAACCCAAAATGCCTGTCCCAAAAAATTAGCATATTTCATCCCACCAATGAAAGACAAGTGTTTTTAATACAAAAAACGCCAACCTTCAAATAATCATGTTCAGTTATGCACT
>NC_056501.1:52389962-52390362 GCF_014905685.2 Nematolebias whitei | reverse complement strand
ACGCCTGTGCACGGTGGCTCTGGATGTTTCTACTCCAGACTCAGTCCACTGCTTCCGCAGGTCCCCCAAGGTCTGGAATCGGCCCTTCTCCACAATCCTCCTCAGGGTCCGGTCACCTCTTCTCGTTGTGCAGCGTTTTCTGCCACACTTTTCCCTTCCCACAGACTTCCCACTGAGGTGCCTTGATACAGCACTCTGGGAACAGCCTATTTGTTCAGCAATTTCTTTCTGTGTCTTACCCTCTTGCTTGAGGGTGTCAATGATGGCCTTCTGGACAGCAGTCAGGTCGGCAGTCTTACCCATGATTGCGGTTTTGAGTAATGAACAAGGCTGGGAGTTTTTAAAAGCCTCAGGAATCTTTTGCAGGTGTTTAGAGTTACGTCGTTGATTCAGATGGTTA
>NC_056501.1:52384207-52389862 GCF_014905685.2 Nematolebias whitei | reverse complement strand
GGCACCTGTAGCCCATTTCCTGCACACGCCTGTGCACAGTGGCTCTGGATGTTTCTACTCCAGACTCAGTCCACTGCTTCCGCAGGTCCCCCAAGGTCTGGAATCAGCCCTTCTCCACAATCCTCCTCAGGGTCCGGTCACCTCTTCTCGTTGTGCAGCGTTTTCTGCCACACTTTTCCCTTCCCACAGACTTCCCACTGAGGTGCCTTGATACAGCACTCTGGGAACAGCCTATTCGTTCAGCAATTTCTTTCTGTGTCTTACCCTCTTGCTTGAGAGTGTCAATGATGGCCTTCTGGACAGCAGTCAGGTCGGCAGTCTTACCCATGATTGCGGTTTTGAGTAATGAACAAGGCTGGGAGTTTTTAAAAGCCTCAGGAATCTTTTGCAGGTGTTTAGAGTTACGTCGTTGATTCAGATGGTTAGGTTAATAGCTTGTTTAGAGAACCTTTTTATGATATGCTAATTTTTTGGGACAGGCATTTTGGGTTTTCATGAGCTGTATGCCATAATCATCAGTATTAAAACAATTAAAGACCTGAAATATTTCAGTTGGTGTGTAATGAATCTGAAATATATAAAAGTTTCATTTTTATCATTACATTATGGAAAATAATGACCTTTATCACAATATGCTAATTTTTTGAGAAGGACCTGTATACAGTCCCCTCCAAAAGTATTGGAACAGCAAGGAAAGTTCTTTTTTTGTTGTTGTTGTACACTGAAGACATTTGGGTTTAAGATCAAAAGATGAGCATGAGACAAGAGTTCAGAATGTCAGCTTTTATTTCCTAGTATTTACATATAGATCTGTTAAACAGCTTAGGATATATCACCATTTGTATTACACCATAGCATTCTGAAGTGAATAAAAGTAAAGGAACAAATAATCTTAAAATGAATAATATTTAACATTTGGTGGCATAACCCTTGCTTGCGATGACTGCCTCAAGCCTGCGACTCATCGACATCACCAAACTGTTGCATTCTTCATTTGTGATGCTATTCCAGGCTTTTACCACAGCTTCTTTCATCCATCCATCCATCCTTCCATCCATCCATTTTCTTCCGCTTATCCGAGTTCGGGTCGCGGGGGTAGCAGCCTAAGTAGGGAGGCCCAGACTTCCCTCTCCCCAGCCACTTGGGCCAGCTCCTCCAGGGGGATCCCAAGGCGCTCCCAGGCCAGCCGAGAAACATAGTCCCTCCAGCATGTCCTGGGTCTTCCTCTGGGTCTCCTCCCGGTGGGACGTGCCCGGAACACCTCACCAGGGAGGCGTCCAGGAGGCATCCTAAACAGATGCCCGAGCCACCTCAACTGGCTCCTCTCGACGTGGAGAAGCAGCGGCTCTACTCTGAGTCCCTCCTGGATGATCGAGCTTCTCACCCTATCTCTAAGGGAGAACCCAGACACCCTGCGGAGAAAACTCATTTCGGCCGCCTGTATCAGTGATCTTGTTCTTTTGGTTACAACCCAAAGCCCCGGCCGCGTCACACTCTGCTGCGAACCGCTCCAACGAAAGCTGTAGATTACGACCTGATGAAGCCAATAGGACCACATAATCTGCAAAAAAAACAAAGAAGCAATCCTAAGGCCACCAAAATGGATCCCCTAAACACCTTGGTTGCGCCTAGAAATTCTGTCTATAAATGTTATGAACAGAATCAGTGACAAAGGGCAACCTTGGCAGAGTCCAACTCTCACTGGGAACGAGCCCGACTTACTGCTGGCAATGCGGACTAGGGCTGCAACAACGAATCGATAAAATAGATAAAAATCTATGATTAAAAGCGTTGGCAACGAATTTCGTTATCGATTCGTTGTGACGCGTGATTATGCATCTTTCACGGCGCTGCAGAGCCGTTTCGTTTTGTTCACGGGCAGTTCATTGTCAATGCTGACTGACTGAATAAAGTTTGGGAAAAAAAACTGCAGCGCGAGTTGAACAGAGCGAGGGGGGAGCAGAGCAGAGGCTGTTTTCAAAGGAACATAAGTAAATTTTACAAATGACCAACGCAGAGAAAACTGTTCGACCCATGTCCTGCCAAGAGTGGGAGAACTTCACAAAGATAAAAAATGAGAAGCATGCAGCTTTGAAAATCGCCGACACGACACGGGAGAACCATGGAGATAAACGTAAACATGTCGGAGTCACGAGCTGCAGCTGATACAACTCTTCATGTGTTGCAGGTGAGTCTCTACAATTTAACACTTTGTTCTGTTTCAAGAGAGAAAACGTAACGTCAGTTTCTCTGGTAGATGAAGCTCTTTGTTTGTTTGTTTGTTTGTTTATCTGATTAATGACGGTGATAGAGAACGTGTGTGTTACTTTTTATTTAATTTAATTGGTACAAGCAGTGTTTAAATGTGATTTATAAATAAATCTAACACAAAGATAATAATTTAATGATTAAGCTTCAACTTTTAATTTGGTGGCAAAGTCTGAAGACACTGCAGGTATGGTAGGATGAATTGCATTTAAACAGGAATTAAAGTAATTTATTAAATCTACTCAAATGTGTGTAATTAAGTATTTTATGTGTGTGTGTGTGTGTGTGTTTAATTGCTCTTTTAGCTACTTTTGCCTGAACCTAACGCTGTAAGTGAAACAAGGCATTTCTTGAGTTGCTGTAAATTATAATATAATACATATTTACTCTCTCATTCCAGGAAACAACAACAAACAACAACAACATCCTTCATGATGGACAGACATCATGGACACCACAGCAGCAGCTGTCTTCACTGAAACATCCTGAACATGATCGTCACTGACATGAGGCCTCTGTCCATGGTTGAAGACGAAGGCTTCGCTACAATAATCCACACTTTTAATCCAGGTTACAATAATCCACACTTTTAATCCAGGTTACAATAATCCACACTTTTAATCCAGGTTACACTCTTCCCTCAATGACGCATTTTACGAAGTATCTAAATATTGTGCAGGTATAAAGATACATTTGTATATATTTTTGTGTACATTTATTTTTTTAAGCTATTTGACTAACTTTTATTTTTTATTATTCAATATTTTACTAACAGAATAGTCAAATAGCAACCCGTTTGTGTGAATTGCTATGTCAGTCAAATGTTCAATTTTGGAATAATGGGGTGGAAATTAAAATGTTGGGTTTTTTTGCCGATTCATCGATTAATCGGAAAAATAATCGGCCGATGAATCGATTATTGAAATAATCGCTAGTTGCAGCCCTAATGCGGACCGAGCTCTGACACGTCGTACAGGGACCTTACAGCCCGTATCAAAGGGCCTGGTACCCCATACTCCCAGAGTACCCCCCACAGGGTTCCCCGAGGCATGCGGTCGAACACCTTCTCTAAGTCCACAAAGGACATGTAGACTGGTTGGGCAAACTCCCACACACCCTCCAGGACCCTGCTGAGGGTGTAGAGCTGGTCCAGTGTTCCACGACCAGGAATAAAACTGCACTGCTCCTCCTGAATCCAAGGTTCGACTATCTGATGGACCCTCCTCTCCAGAACTCCTGAATAGACCTTACCAGGGAGGCTTAAAAGCATGATTCCCCCTGCAGTTGGAACACACTCTATGGTCCCCCTTTTGAATAGGGGGACCACCACCCCAGTCTGCCAATCCAGGGGAACTGCCCCCGATGCCCATGTAATATTGCAGAGTTGTGTAAGCCAACACCGCTTCTTTCAGATCTTGTTTGTTTTGTGGGGTTTCTCCCTTCAGTCTCCTCTTCAGGAGGTGAAATGCATTCTCTATTGGGTAACGGTCAGGTGATTGACTTGGCCAGTGTAAAACCTTCCACCCCCCCACCCCGATGAAGTCTTTTGTTTTGTTGGCAGTGTTCTTTAGGTCATTGTCCTGCTGCATGATAAAATTCCTCCTGATTAGTTTGGATGCATTTCTCCTTAAATTTGCAGACAAACTGTTCCTGTACACTTCGTAATTCATTCTACTGCTATCACTATCAGTTACATTGTGAATAAATATTAATGAGCCTGTTCCAGAAGCAGCCATGCACGCTCAAGCCATGACATTACGTCCACCATGCTTCACATATGAGCTTGTGTGCTTCAGAGCATAAGCAGTTACTTTCTTTCTCCACACTTCAGCCTTTCCATTACGTTGGTAGAGATTGATCTGGTCTCATCAGTCCATGATTGTGTTCCAAAACTTTTGCAGCTCATCTCTGTACTTCTTTGCAAATTTCAATCTGGCCTTCTGATTCTTACTACTGATGAGTGGTTTGCATCTTTGGCTATGGCCTCTACATTTCTGCTCTCGGAATCTTCTTCGAACAGTGGATTCAGTGAACAGTGGACAGAACCTTCACCCCTGCACTGTGGAGGTCGTTGGTGATGTCACTTACTGATGTTTTGGGGGTTTTCTTCACAGCTCTTCCAACATTTCTGTCACCATCTACTGTTGATTCCTAGGCCGACCTGTTCGACGTCTGCTGCTCAATACACCAGTAGTGTTTTTCTTATTCAGGACATTCCAAATTGTTGTGCTTGCTATGCCTAATGTTTGTCCAATGGCTCAGATGGATTTTTTTTTTCTTTTCTCAGCTTGAGAATGGCTTGCTTTTCTCCCACAGACAGCTTCTGGTCTTCATGTTGGTGTGTCCTCTCTAACAAGAAATACCTACTTAAAGGTTTAAACACAGGCAAAAAAGTACACTATTCATGCTGCAGAGCTATTTCATTTTTGAACAATCAACGTTAAATGGTCAACAAGCAACATCTGACAGTTACATGTTCCAATAATTGTGCACACTTGAAAAATGGGGGGGTTCAAACAAAGGGTGGTATGTCTTGAGTTATTTAACACATCTACATGTAAATACCAGGAAATAAAAGCTGACATTCTGAACTCTTGTCTCATGCTCGTCTTTTGATCTTAAACCCAAATGTCTTCAGTGTACAGCAAAAACAAAGGAATTTGCCTTGCTCTTCCAATAATTTTGGAGGGGACTGTATTCTTTGTATTTTCTATTTGCATGGCATTTCATTTTGAAAGTCAGTCTATTAGGTCTGCATAATTTTAGCGCTTGCTTGACTCCGTCATTGTTTTTTTTCTTTCTCTATTTCATTTCATTTTACCCATAACCTCTCAAACTAACTTCAGCAAAATGAGTAAACAACAAACGGGACTGGAAAGCTTAATTGAAAAAGGAAAAAATGCCTAAAGATGATACCACAGAAGACTTTCCAACTACCAAAAAAAAAAAAAAAACCTAATTTAAAAGAAAATACCAAGAGTTAAATTAAAGCTGCAAGCAGCGTTGAAGGCCCTCGCAGCGAAGCGCCGCTGCGGCCTCATGGCGACCGCGGGAACTCGAGCTACTCTTCCCGGTCGCCATGGAGAACACTCACGCTACTGTCACGCGCCCATTTTCCGGACTGCGCATTCACAGAACCTTTGACATCAGCTGCGACAGCATATATAACAACTGTAATAATGTAGGGGGCGCACTTGAGTCAAATATTAAACAACAACACCACTGTGTCCATAAGTCCTCACTAGTCAAGCACCAAAAATCTGGTACAGATCAGACGATATATCACTGAGATATAACAGTTTGATTTATGTAGGGGGCGCACTTGAGTCAAATATTAAACAACAACACCACTGTGTCCATAAGTCCTCACTAGTCAAGCACCAAAAA
>NC_056501.1:52381300-52384107 GCF_014905685.2 Nematolebias whitei | reverse complement strand
TATATATATATATATATATATATATATGTATATATATGTATATATACTGTATATATATGTATATATGTATATATACTGTATACATGTATATATGTATATATACTGTATACATGTATATATGTATATATATCTGTATATATATGTATATATGTATATATATCTGTATACATGTATATATGTATATATATCTGTATACATGTATATATGTATATATACTGTATACATGTATATATGTATATATACTGTATACATATATATATGTATATATACTGTATATATGTATATATACTGTATATATACTGTATATACTGTATATATACTGTATATATACTCTATATATGTATATATACTGTATATATACTCTATATATGTATATATACTGTATATATGTATATATACTGTATATATGTATGTATACTGTATATATGTATATGTATATATACTGTATATATGTATATATACTGTATATATGTATGTATACTGTATATATGTATATATATATATATACTGTATATATGTATGTATACTGTATATATGTATATATATATATACTGTATGTATGTATATATATATATATATCCTACATTAATCCAGGCAAAAGGAGCCCCAACTAAGTATTGAGTGCTGTACCTGTTCATACTTTTCATGTACATACTTTTAAGGTGGCCATCTTTTCTAAAAATAATTCTTTTTATTTGACTTAAGTAATATTCTAATTTTCTGAGATACTGAATTTGGGGTTTTCATTAGCGGTCAGTTATAATCATCAACATTAGAAGAAATAAATATTTGAAATATATCAGTCAGTGTGTAATAAATAAATATAATATACAAGTTTCACTTTTTGAATGGAATTACTGAAATAAATCAACTTTTTCATGATATTGTAATTTCATGACCAGCACCTGTATTCTTTGCACAATCACAGCAGTTCATATGCCTACTCACTTCACAGAAAGCATAATGGCTCTTACCTTTAGAAGTTTTTTCTGGTCTTTTTCTTTTTTGTAGGCACGATACAAATTTATGAATCTCAGTGAGTGGAAACTCAGAGAGTTCGTTGGCCGTTTGTTTACAAAGTGAAATGAGCACAGAAACGGTGTTTTAAGTGGTTTCTTCTGGGTCTGTGTTCAAAACACTTGTTTGCTATAGTTTTAGCTTGGTCTGGTTGTTCGTGCAGCCGCCAACAGCACAGCAGGTACCTGAACCCCGGTAGGACATTTGATTAAACTTTACGTTTAAACAAAAACAATGTTTGCGCTAATAAACTGAATACAAATAACTTACAAAAAACCCCGCAATACTGATACTTCTGGTGTCGGACTGGAAGGTTTCTACAGTAAAGGCACCAAAAACAAGGTGAGATATTTAAATTTTATGGAGTTTTGTGTTTTTATTTTGAAAACCGGAAATTCACTGCCCCATTGCGACCGTTATTGTGAGTAGCTTCACCATCCTCCCTCACAGTGCTGTACGGATGAGGGGAGTCAGAATGCCCGCTCAGTTGCAGCAAAAAAAAAAAAAAAAGAAATCCATCCATGTCAAAAATCCATGTCTCCAGACTATAAAACATAGCTGGTCTCACCATCGTCTTGTAAACTTTTTCTTTGACCTTTGCTGCCACAAATCACTCATCTACTCCCATCATACATGGACATGATGAAAGACAAAAATAGAGCAAGTATGCTGAAGGTTTTAAAGAAAACAACGTTTTTAAAGGAATTTAGGAAATGTCAGTGTATTTTTATGGAAAAATGTGTAAATGAAGCCGACGGACACCAGCACCATTTAGAACAAAATTATGAAAACTAAAAGTTATAGCCCTCATTTCCCTAATGAGCTGAACATTTTTACATATGAACAGCTAAAGTAGCACAAAGGATGCAGAAGTTAGACTACAAAAAATATGATAAAATAAACAGGAATTAGTTGAATTAGCATTAACATTTCCTGCAACAACAAAAAAACAACCTCCCATGCCAGAATGTGAAACTAATATTTTGACTACAGGCCCAACAACCAGGTACAGTGAGCACCTGGTTGTTGGGCCTTGGTTCCTGAAGCTCAGTCAGGCCAAGCTGAGTAAGCCACAGACAGACTCCTCCATGTGGACCCACCACCTGCAGGAGAGTCAAGGGTGGATGTTGTGAGCTGAGTGGCAGGCTAGGTCTGGACTCTAGGCATACTGATTCCTGGTGACATAATACGAGCTCTAGCTAAAACCTTTGACTTAAATCTGTTGCCTAAAAAAAATAAAAGTCTACTTCCACTTTAATAGTGGGACTGGATCATAACTGGGCACGTGCATTTCTATACATTCATTGCACAGCTTCTGTACAGACTATTTTAATGTCAGGTTATTGAATGTCAGTAAATAAAGCCAATAAAAGTACCATACTTTTTTTTTTCTCAGGAGATGTATCCCCAATCAGTATGTCACCCATCAGCCAATCACAGTTCATCCCTCTGGGAGATGTTTTGGTTTTGGCAATCTCTGCTATCAACTCTGCCCATAAGCCTGTCACTCAAGAAGCCCTGATGGAACACCTGAAGACATGTTTTCCAGGTAAACCAGCCTCCGTCAGCACCATGCGTTATCTTTTAGTGAGAAAATGAGTAAATTGTGTATCATGTGTTTAACTTTAGGATTACTACACCCCCTTCTTATTAGGCCCGAGCAGCAAAGCGCTGCGAAGGCCTATTGTAATTGTGTCGTTTATTATTATTAGGCCCGAGCAGCAAAGCGCTGCGAAGGCCTATTGTAATTGTGTCGTTTATTATTATTATTATTATTATTATTATTATTA
>NC_056501.1:52380669-52381200 GCF_014905685.2 Nematolebias whitei | reverse complement strand
TTATTATTATTATTATTATTATTATTATTATTATTAGGCCCGAGCAGCAAAGCGCTGCGAAGGCCTATTGTAATTGTGTCGTTTCTTATTATTATTATTATTATTATTATTAGGCCCGAGCAGCTAAGCGCTGCGAAGGCCTATTGTAATTGTGTCGTTTATTATTATTATTTTTCTCTTCCGCGTTTAAGCGCTTATTTGGAGGGGTTAGCATATTTGAAACCTAGCCAAACTTTACCCAAAATTGTCCCCCGCGAGAAATAGTAGTATGATAATGGAACCAAAAGTGGGCGTGGCCAAACTGCTCTACAGCGCCCCCTAACGTGAGATATGACAATTGGTAAGTCCTAGAGAGCTGAAATTTGGTACATATGTAGAACCCACCGAATCATGAAAAAAAGTCTCTTGGAGGTATGCCTTAAACCCAACAGGAAGTCGGCCATTTTGGGTCAAAGGGTCAATTTTGGCCGTTTTTCACTTTTCGTACACGGCGAATTTGAACGAACTCCTCCTAGGGATTTCGCTCAATCG
>NC_056501.1:52371029-52380569 GCF_014905685.2 Nematolebias whitei | reverse complement strand
AAACGACACAATTACAATAGGCCTTCGCAGCGCTTTGCTGCTCGGGCCTAATAAACGACACAATTACAATAGGCCTTCGCAGCGCTTAGCTGCTCGGGCCTAATTATAGGTTCATCACAACAGGTGAGTCATGCTGTGTGAGAGGTGGCGACTGGATCTGCTTCACCACATGCAAACTAAGAACTCTTTATATGTGATCTATTAAAAGATATTCTGTTTATATGATTTTTCTGTTTATATGATATTGTTTTGTGAAAGGAAAAAATAAGCAGATACAAAGGTCAGAAACAATTATTGAAGGTTTCATTAAACATGTCTGCACTGACAGTATCGTATTTAGTGTTGACTGCATTGCTAAGGAGTTGTATTTAGGGGTGCACCGACCGATTGCAGTTTTCTGGCCGCTCGCCGATCACCAATTTCTAACATGTCTGAACTGCCAATTCTGATTTTGGCCGATACCGATTTTGTTTTACAAGCGACACTGTCAGGTGTTATAAGTAGGGATGGGGCCGATCCAGTATCTGTATCGGCCTCCGATATCAGCATAATTTACGTATCGGATTTTTCCGATCCACCTGCCAATATTTCCGATCCATGATGCATGTTGGCTTCAAACTACGGAATGGATTTCCTGAACGGCGGAGTGTCTCGTGAACTCAGAGTAATAAGACCCGCCTCACATTCAGGAAATCCATTTCATAGTTTGCAGCAGCTACAACGTGAGGACTGAGTTAGCAGCACTGTGGCTAACAGCTAACAAACTTTTCATCTAAACATGTCGCTGTGTGGAAGTATTTTACACTAGAAACACCACAAAACAAGACAGCACCGTGCAATGTCTGCAGAGCCACAGCGCCACATTAAACAGTGGTAAAGTTACTTTTACGCTGGATATTCGAGCTCCATAGCTTCAGCGGGGCGCTGATCTTTGCTCAACCCAAAACAAGCGACTCGACACCGGCCAGCTGCGTCCAATCTGCCCCGCTCAGTCTGCCCGTCTCCGAGGTTCAGAGGAGGGACAGACTGAGCACGGCTGCCCCAAATCAGGCTGCCTGCTTCGGACTGAACAAGAAGAAGACGTCGCCGAAACCACGGAACTCAAATGTTTACAGAGAAGTTGTTAAACTTCATCATAATTAATGACCAACCACTATCAGTTGTAGAAAATGAAGGATTTCTCAGTTTGATACTTGCAGCCAAGATATAGTTTACCCTCCAGGAGATATTTATCAGTACAACAGGAGACAATCATAAAAAACATATGATTTGAAAATTATATTAAAACCATAAACAGCTACATTATAAAGTGATGTAAAATACTAAAAACAGGAACATGCCTGTTGGTTTATGCCATGAACTTAGCAGATGTTTGAAGCCATTTAATATTTTATTTTATTTAATTCATTTATTCATTCATTTAAATGAAACAAAATTTAAAAAAAATAATCAAAAAGAAAACATTGAATGAAAAAAGTGCAGAAAGAAGAACAAAATTCTTATATCTGCCCCTTATTTAAAAAAATATAAAATAACTTTAAACAATCCCTTAAATTAATCACTTTAATATCCACTTTAAAACTAGGAATAAAAATAAACATGTTTTGTGTTAGCAGAATTTAATTCTAACTTTAAAACTTATCCAACATTAATAAAACTTACCTCAAGTTGCCTTTTTGGACATGCATGCATATATTTCTTAAGGCTGGCTGCTCATATCATCACAGTCCCTGTGACCCACATCTTCAATCTCTCCATGAGACAAAACTCCATCCAGACACTTAAAAACAGCCTTTGTTCTTCCTTTGCTGAAGGGAGGTGACCCCACATCACTGAACAACTATGGACCAATCTCTAAACTCTGCATTTTAGCCAAGGTTCTAGAAAAACTGATAAAACTCTCAAATCAAAAATGACCTGGACTCATTTAACATCTTACCTCCACATCAATCTGGTTTCAGGAAACAACACAGCACAACCACTGCTTCACTGAAGGTTCTTAATGACGTTGTTGAAGCACTGGATGCTAAGGATTATTGTGCTGCACTTTTCTTAGACCTGTCTAAAGATTCTGACACCGTGGATCAGAACATCTTGTGTCATAAACTCTCAGAAACTGGTTTCTCAGATCACACCATTGGTTGGTTCTCTAACTATCTTTCAGACCGGAGGCAATGTGTTCAACATAATGGTACTTCCTCCAGTTATTTAACAGTCAACAATGGTGTACCACAAGGCTCAGTCTTAGGACCCACCCTCTTTACAATCTACATACATAATGTAGGTAAAAACATCCCTAATGCATCCATACATTTCTATGCTGACGACACAGTTGTTTATTGTCGAGCTAAAACTGTTGCTAAGGCTTTCCAGCTTTTGAAATCTGCATTCAACATCATCCAGACTGATTTGTTTCACCTCAAACTTGTCCTAAATGACGAAAAAACCAAAGGGATGCTTTTTTCAAATAGGAAGTTGGTCCCAGCAGTTCTTCCTCCGATTTTAGCCTCAAATGGTGTCCCCATTGAGTTTGTTGATTCCTATAAATATTTGGGTATCTTGGTCGACTCACATCTCTCTTTTAAGCTCCATGTGGAAAACTTGGTAAAGAAACTGAAAATTAAACTGGGTTTCTTTTTCAGAAACAGATCCTGTCTAACCCTGAATGTTAGGAAACACCTTGTATCTGTGACTTTCCTTCCCTCAATTGATTTTGGTGATATTATTTACATGAACGCTCCTACAAGAACCCTGCAGATGTTGGATGCAGCAGATGTTGGATGCTGCAGATGTTGGATGCTGTCTATCATGGTGCACTAAGATTCATAACTGGCTGTGATTATCGTACCCACCACTGCACCCAGTATTCACTGGTTAACTGGACATCATTAACTTCACGCAGACTCTCTCACTGGTACATTTTCATCTTTAAATCACTTCTTGGTCTGCTGCCTTCATACATCTCCTCCTACATGTCTCTGTGTGAGTGCAGCTACAGCGTGCGCTCTCAGGACATTATTACCTGCAGTGTTCCCTCAGTGAGGACTGAACTAGGCAAAAGGGCCTTCTCCTACTCCGCTCCTGTTTCCTGGAATATCTTGTAAAAAGATTTGAAGCTCTCGACCTTTGACCTCTCTAAGTGTCTTTAAGAATCTGTTGGACTCCTGGCAGGGACCAATGCTGACATGTTCCTGTTTTTAGTTTTCTACATTTGTCTCGGAATCTAGCAGTTTTTTTGGTTTTGTTACCTTTTTCCTTTTAGCCATCCTATTTGTTAAAAAAAAAAAAAAAAACAAAAAAAAAAACTGTAGTATGAGTTTTTATAACTGCTTATTGTTGTTGCTGTTGTCCATTGTTGTCATCTTTCTTTGTTGAAATCAGGTCTCTCTTGTAAATGAGTCCTCGAGGCTCAATGGGATTTACCTGTATAAATAAAGGTTGATTGATATTTGTACAAATTGTACTTGAGAGCAGATTATTACAGCCTCATATAAAATCTATGATGATCATGATATCGGAACTAGATCGGTATCGACTGATACTCAGATCTAGGTATCGGGATCGGAAGTTTAAAAAAAGTGGATCGGTGCATCCCTAGTTATCAGGTCACAATGCACATTCAAATTTCCAATCTTATTTTATTGAAAAACATACCCTTGAACAATATCCTAGAAACAATGCATCTTGTTTTAACTGGCCATGAGGTAGTGCTCTGAAATATAAATGAAGTTCAGACAATTGTTGTTAAAACAAACAAAAAAATCGGTAAAATCGGGTTCTCATGCAAGTATCGGACGATTTCTGATTCCCCAAAATTAAGGAAATCGGGCCGATTTATTGGTTCACCCCTATTTGTATTACATTAAATAATATATTGAGGGTAAGTGAGGCACAGATTGTGTTGTAAAGCACTTTGAGTATCTTGATTAGATAGAAAGGGGCTTTTTTAAATAAACCATAAAATAATAATGTATATTACAACATATAAAATTAAAAGTACATTTAAATGAAAGAGGTCATTAACAAATTATATATATGATGCATTTTATTGGATTTTGTTATGCGCATGGCCTCCCCTCACACTTGCACCCCTGCTGCTAGTCTGTGGAAAAACTGTCTTGTATAAAACTGGTCCGTGATGCAACAAAGGTAGGAGACCCTGATTTATGGTAAGTGCTCCTAAGCAAATTATTATGGTATGTGCTCCTAAGCAAATTATTAAAGCTCAGTCTTTTATAAACAGCTATGAGCTGAATACAGCGCCTCAGACTGAAGAAGTCTTTCAGATGAAAGAAGAAACATTTCTACTTTTTTTGTTGTTGTTTGTTTTGTTTTTTGAACGTCCAGAGGACCAGACTTAACTTTTTTAGATTTAAATATAAATGTTTTTGTAGAATCTGGTTCATCAGATTTAATTCACTTCAGTTTAATTCCATCCATCCATCCATCCATCCATTTTACTAACATCCATCACTAACATGCATGTTTTTGGTCTGTGGGAGGAAACTGGAGCACCTGGAGAAAAGTCACGCATGCACGGAGAGAACATTAAACATGCATGATTCTCCATTCATTTTTTAGGCTTTTAAAGTATAAAATTCTGTTCAGTGCCATTTAGGAGTGCAGAAAAAAATAGATTTTTCAAAGAATCTAGATTCTTAGTCCTGGCAATTCTGAATCAATTCTAAAGGCCCATAATTAAATTTTAAAATGCGTTTAAGTTTTATTTTTTTTTGCTTCTACTCCCGAGCGTACTGCATATCACATTACGTGTGCACTTGGCCGCCAAAGAATTGGGCCGTGTAGGCCACCGTACAGCAGCTAGTTAGCCAGCTCCCTTTATCTGAATGGAGCCTGTTAGCACGGAGGACAGGCAGCCGACCAGTGAACTCTGCAACAAACTTCCAGCTTCTCCAAAGACTGTGAAGAGTTCTCTCTCCACCTCCTGCTGCATCACTAAGGATTTATGATCAGACAGCTCAGTGAAGGTGACGGGTTCAGCTTTATTTTAATACGATGGATCCAACGTACGTTATTCCTTCATGTAGATTTTTTTTTTTTTTTGCGATAAAGCAGCTCCACAACTTCATGAAACAACAAATGTTAGAAGCTCTGATGCAGCTGCAGATCAAAGGTAACTGTTATTTCTCACATTAAACTAAAACTTATAGACAAGTTGTTCAACAAACTTTATGTAATTTGTCTTTTGAACAGGTTGAAGAGACGAGACACATCATCTGGAGCCACTTCTAAATGAGACAGTTTATGGTTTATAAATTATTACAGTTCAGAAGATCTAAAAAAGTTAAGTCTGGTCCTCTGGACATTCAAAAAAAAAAAAATTGTAGAAACGTTTCGTCTTTCAGCAGAAAGACGAAACGTTTCTACAATTTTTTGTTGTTGTTTTGTTTAATAAAAGGAACACCTAAACAAAACAATGTAACTCCAAATCAGCCACACCTTTGTGGACTCAGTGTCAGCAGTTAGGTAGTAACTTATTGTGAATCAGTTTCAGCTGCTGCTGTGCAAGAGAAACACACAACAGGTGGAATGAGAGGCAGTTATCGAGACAACCCCTGTAAAAGAGGGATTCTGCAGGTGGTGACCACAGGTCATTTCTCTGTTCTCGTCCTTTATGATTCAACTTTAGTCACTGTTTCATTTTGTCAGTTCTGTCACACATAGAGGCATCATGAGGAGTTTGTTACAGCCCACTGAAGTTGTTCAAGTAGTGCAGCTAATCCAAGATGGAACATCAATGTGAGCGGTGGCAAGAAGATCTGCTGTGTCTCTCAGCACAGTGTCCAGAGCATGGAATAGGTACCAGGAGACAGACCAGTACACCAGGAGACATGGAGGAGGCTGTAGGAGGACTACAACCCAGCAGCAGGGCTGCTACCTTGTCCTTTGTGCAAGGAGGAACAGGAGGTCCACTGCCAGGGCCCTACAAAATGACCTCCAGCAGGCCACCAATGTGCATGTTTCCACTCAACCTGTCAGAAACAGACTCCATGAGGGTGGTATGAGGGCCAACATCCACATCCCAACACCGTGCAGGACGACTGGCGTTTGCTTGAGAACATTAAATTTGTCAGATTCACCATTGGTGCCCTGAGCTCTTCATGGATGAAAGCAGGTTCAAACTGAGCACATGTGACAGACATGACAGAGTCTGGAGACGTTATGCTGCCTGCAACATCCTCCAGCATGACTGGATTGGTGGTGGGTCAGTCATGGTGTGGGGAGGCAGTTCTTTGGATGTCCACACTGCCCTCCATGTGCTAGCCAGAGGTGCCCTGACTGCCAAAAGGTACTGGGATGAGATCCTCAGACCCATTGTGAGACCATATGCTGGTGCAGTGGGCCCTGGGTTCCTTCTTATGCATGACAATGCCAGGCCTCATGTGGCTGAAGTGTGACAGCAGTTCCTGCATGATGAGGGCATCGATGTAAAGCCCCCAGTATACTCCTGCATACGTCCATACGCGGAGATACGCACATACATACGTGGAAGTACGAGCGTACCCCCCAGGGCATGTCCGTGCAAAGCTCAATTTTTACGACCGCATACGCAGTGTCGCACAATAAACTGCCCAGCGACGGACTGTTTTGTATGTGACACCAATGTATTAAATTCCTCTTCTTCATCTCTGATCTGGCGTTTTCTGTTGTTTTTTTTGCCAAGAGGCAGTGATCTCTTCCTCCTCCGTTGACTTCATGACTGAAATAGTGAGAAATGGAGGAATTTGTCACAAGTGAATCAAACTCAGGTCCAGCGTGGCTGCGGGAGGGTCTGGAGATTTCCTGGTGGGCTGATGTGATGTGTGGGCTGCAGAGCCAGCGCTCCCTGTCATTTTTTATTATTTGCATATTTTTATTAACAACATATATTCACAGAACACCGCTGCAGCTGAGGCTGCCAGCTCTTGGGTTTTTTTCTGACCTGTCAATCAATCCAGTAGGCGTGTCAGCAAATGACTTCAATTTGTCCTGAAGGTAAATGCCCCTTGTCTGCAGAGCTGCTCTGCAGCCGCTCAGGGTGGACGCTTGAGTATGAAGTCTCAACCCACTGTGTACAGTACACACATACGTACGCATGAACAGATGTACGCGGGAGTAAACTGGGGGCTTTATGGACTGGCCTGCCCGTTTCCCAGACCTTAATCCAACTTAGCACATCATGTTTCAGTCAATCCACCAAGGCCACATGGCACCAGAGACTGTTCAGGAGATAACTGTTGCTCTAATCCAGGTGTGGGAAGAGATCCCTCAGGAGAACATCTGCGTCTCATCAGGAGCATGCCCAGGTGTTGTTGGGAGGTTCTACAGACACGTGGAGGCCACACACACACTGAGCCTCATTTAGTCTTGAGGAAGATTCACTGACGTTGAATCAGCCTGTCCTGTTATTTTCCACTTTCATATTGAATATGAATCTGAATCCAGATCTCCATGGTGTAATAATTTTGATTTATATTGATAATTTTTGTGTTATTTTCTTCTCAGTAAATTCCACTGTGCTAATAATAAAGTGTGTCAATGAGCATATTTAATTAATTGAGGTTTAGGATGTGTTATTTTAGTGTTCCCTTTAATTTTGTGAGCAGTGTATTTTGAATTATTTGTCTTTAATGGACTGGAGACCTGTCCAGGTGTCCCCCGCCTCTCACACAGTGATGGCTGATATGGGCACCAGTGACACCAGTGACCCGTAAAGGAAGAAGTGGGTAAAGATGATGGATGGATGAATTATTTGTTCCTAGATTTTTCATTTTATTATTATTATTTTTTAATTCAGGCAACTAAACTAATTTAATACTGGTAATTTAAGTTACAGAATTGTATGCACTCCTGTATTTGTTCCTATTTTTGGTATAAATATAAAATGATGCAAAAAGATTTGATAACGTAAGGAACCTAAAATGATTGCTTTAAATAAATGTTCTATTTGTTTACATTGTTTATTCTTTTCAGCTTGTCAGTTACATAACTGAAACAACATTTATGACCAATTCAATGGAAAAATTGTTTCTGAATCGAAAAATCGATGTTGCCTCAAATCATGACGACACAAATCTGAAGCAAACCAAAGTGCCAGACAGAGACTGGGACCCTCAGTGGCATCGTGTTGTGACTCGGCCCAACATAAATCAACTGAACTGAACTGATGTGAAAGAGAAAGTCCCAGAGACTCAGACTTCTACTTTACCTAAACCACCTGCTAAAAGGGCCTCAACAACTATTACATAACCTTTAACAATTTAGAACTACTGCGTTTGTCATTTTACAACAACTTTGGGTACATTTACTACTGGCAATGTTTTTAAGTGTATTGGTGTCTGCACCCATGTTCAAGCACCCTACGATGAGCTGCACGACCCTCACATTGGGAAGCACGTGATTCACATCTGGATGCAGATGTTTACAAAGCAGACAGAACCGTACCTGTCAGCTCCAACAGCCTGTCAGCCAAAGTGCTTTTCCCATGATCGATATGAGCAACGATGCAGAAATTTCTGATTCTGTCCACAGGGAACTTGGACAGGTCCACAGTTTCCTTACAAACAGAAGGAAAACAGTCAGCAAGCTGTGTGAAAAGAAGCAGCCACAACAGTCTGGCAGTCGGTGGTGCGTTTAGGTTCTTCTGTGCGCGTTTTACCTTCTCTTGCGTGTTAATCCTCCTGAAGCTGCTGTTTACAACAGGGACACTTTTCATCCAGCGGTGTCTGAACACTGTGCAGCATATGTTATAGTTGTGAATTTTCTTTCTGCACGCTCTCAAATGTGAAACAAGTTTTAATGCAGGTGTTTCACAGAGCCGCTTCACCAGAGACATGTTTCTTTTACTTTCAGCCGCTGCTTGCCTCAAAGGTTAGCTAGCTCAGCAACACTTCCTAACATTTCCTTAGAAATTAAAACATAAAGGAGAGACTGGCGGAGCTAAAGTGTACGAGTCAGCAACATATACTACAAAAATAGGCTAAATCCTTTAGCAACCCTGTGCATGCGCTTTAGGGGGAAGGACATAGGTGACGGAACAACCGCGCAGACTTCTGGGAAAAGTCGTTTTATGTTCCCCAACTTAAAACGTTTAAATAAACAATTCTCGTGAATTCTGGTGACCTAAATTAATCCCAGTGTCAATAACCGAATTAAAATGTAACAAATAATGTCATTAAACATGATCGAAAATACCTTTCGCCGTGGTAGTTAATTTCCCCTCTTGATACTGTACAATTTCTACAGTATTTAACTGTGAATTAATGATGCATAAACAAAATAGAATAGTTTCAAAGTCTTCAGGAAAGGTCATTTATTTTGGAAAAATCTTGGCAGTCGGAATTCCCGCCCTCTCAGCTTGTCAGAAAAAGGATAAAAATGGATATCAGTTGCCATGACAACGCTGCAGCCTCTTGCACATGAATGGATTATTACTTCTCATTTTTGTGCAACCAGAGATAATAAACCTCTTTTAGACTCAGATTCTGCTTGTCATCCAAAAATCATCACATATATACTTTGTATATATATATATATATA
>NC_056501.1:52369283-52370929 GCF_014905685.2 Nematolebias whitei | reverse complement strand
ATATTTAGTATTGTAGTTCTGAGGTTCTGGCTGCCATCTGCTGTAAGGCTGTATGTGGGCTCCACCTGTTGGGACATGGAGATTTGTTTTTAGAAACCACAAAATGTGTTGTTGTTTTTTTTTTTTTTTACAAAGTATGTAAACAAAAGTCACATTTCAAAATTCAATATGGCTTCAATTTGATTTTAAAAAATCATATTAGAATGTTTTAACCTGACCAGCGATGACATGTAGCCGTATATCATCATTTAACCGCTGGGTGTCCAGATGTTGGTCTGATAACGAAGTGGGGTACGTAGACATAGGCGTCGCAACCATTATATGTGAAGGGGACACAATAAAAAAAAGTTCATTTGGACCCCCCCACACACACACACACACACACACACACACACTTTCACTATAAAACATTAGTTTCTGTTTTCATGAACAAATCCATTCCACTTGATTAATAGGAGAATACTCAAACCACTAAAACTCCACTCCAGGTTTTCCTGGTTACCTCCAACTCTCCACTCAGCAGCAGTGGTGTTTCTGTGCATCTCCTCCTGCCTCAGCAGAAAACGTGCACAGGTGGAGGAGATGGAGACACATCTGTATTGATCGCTCGCCAGTTTAGCTAGCTTAGTGCGGGCAATTTTTGACCGTGGTGTTGATCATAAACATATGCACATGGTTAGGAGGATGCGAGAGGAGCGCTACGTAGCATCTTAGCTTAGCAGTAACTGTGACGCTGTGAGACGCTGCAGGTGGAAGAGACGCTGTGTGTTCAGGTGCATTAAAGTTGAAATGTGTTTAAAACCCCACACCATATTGTCCTCAAGCTTCATGAGAAACATCATTTAGATGAGGAGTGTTGAACACAAGTAAAACAAGTCTAGTGGTGATGATTTTTTTATTTCTCCATAAACACAAATAATGCCGACCTGACGCTCTGTATTAAAGTGTATTAAAGTTAAAATGTCTTTAAAACCCACAGCTGAATTTACACAAACTTGGTGAGAAACACGTTTTAAATGGAATTAAAGGAATTCTAGGTGAAATGCTGCTGTTTTTGTACACTAGTGTACAATTTTTTTACACGTGCACACACATGTGCACATGCGCGCACACACACATCATTGTGTCCTCCCCACATTATGGATGCTTCTGACGCCCTTGTACATAAATAACTGGAGTTCTTTCTGGGGAAAACCTGGTCTGATGTGGAGAGATGGCATCCATCCCACTTTGGATGGAGCCGCTCTTCTTTCTAGAAATATGGCTGATTTTGTTTATCCCCCAAATTATTGACGACCCAGGGTCCAGTCCAGGAAGCAGAGTTGTAGTCCTCCACCTCTCTGCTGCTTCTCCTCTGTTACTCACCCACACCCACATTGAAACAGTGTCAACTCGCCCACGGCTCAAATTAAATAAACCAAAAATCAGCTTTAAAATGTAAACCATAAAAATCTGATTAAAATAAACAGTTACTTTACCAGAGCAAAATCATCAAATCATTAAATGTGGATTATTGAACATCAGATCTCTTTCCTCTAAATCCCTGTTAGTTAATGAACTGATAACTGATCATCATATTGATTTATTGTGTCTGACAGAAACTTGGCTACAACAGGAGGATTTTGTTGGTATAAATGAATCCACTC
>NC_056501.1:52358234-52369183 GCF_014905685.2 Nematolebias whitei | reverse complement strand
GAGTTAAATCTGGTCCTCTGGACATTCAAAAAAACAAAACAAAGCAAAACAACAAAAAAATGTAGAAACGTTTCGTCTCTCATCCGAGAGACTTCCTCAGTCTGAGGTGCTGTTTTCAGCTCAGTCTCTTAAATAGCACCTTCTCAGAGTGGATCAACCAGTTTTGCTGCTGACAACCAAAACCAGCTGATCACATGGTCAAGAAGGACCATCAGCCTAACAATGGATCATTAGCACCTGATGGCTGTTTACTGTTCACAGAGGGCTGAGTGATACTAGCAATCACAGCATTGTAAGAGGGGGACAGTTGAACCCGGAGGCTCCACCCCTGTTTAATGATGGACGATTTCTTTTCACAAAGATGGCCTCCTTTACTCCTCTCTCAAACCATCGTTCCTCTCTGTCCAGGATGTGAACATCTTCATCCCTGAAAGAGTGACCGCTGGCCTGGAGATGAGTGTAGACCGCAGAGTCCTGGCCTGATGATGTTGATCTTCTGTGCTGGGCCATCCTTTTGGCCAGTGGCTGTTTTGTTTCCCCGATGTAAGACTGATCACAACCCTCCTGACACTGAACAACATACACAACATTACTCTGTTTGTGCCGGGGGACTGGATCTTTGGGATGAACCAGTCTTTGCCGTAATGTATTTTGGGGTTTAAAACTTGGGGTTTCTAAACATAACGTCCCAGTGGCTTTTAGTGTGCGTAGTGTGTGTTTTCAGTGTGCTAATGATCCATTGTTAGGCTGTAGTGAACTTAACCTGATGTCAAAACTAAGCCTAAGGTCAAAACCCTTGACCTTAAGAACCTTGTGGGACAGAAACTGTAATTTCATTGATTTGAATCCAGAAATACAGGTTCACCCATCCTGAGACTTTCCTTCTTGAAAATCAAGTGAAAGAACACTCTCTTTTTATTATCATTACTATTTTACAAATGTTGATAATCAAAGTGTCTTAGTTCAAACCATTTTAGATGTTGCAGTGAACTAATCAATTTTATTAACTGTGAAACAGTGTAATGATTTTTTAAGCCATATGCAGAGTTAGAATTCATGTTAAGGTCTGTAACAGATTTTTATGCATTTTCTGATTTCTGTCTTTGAATGAGCAAGTGTGCTTTTTCCAAGGTCAGGAGTCGAAGCAGACATGTGTTGGAACAACTGTCTTGTTTACATCCTCTCAGACGTCAACGGAGGAGTTGGCACCTGTTTCCAAACTCGCCAAAACAAAACTCTCTCTGTCTCTGAGAACAGTTTAATCTGTTCCATAACAATTCTTGCTGTTTTCTGACTTCTAGTAACCTCTTACATCACAAAACACACCCCTGTCTGGTTAATATGGACCAATCAGGGACGCTCAAATATACCGGAAATAGAGCTCTTTAAAATGCCGGTACTTCCTAGTTCTCTCAGTTCGGTGAAGGGCGGAGCAGTTCTGTGAAGTCGTTTGGGAGAACAGAAGTCCAGCATGATAAGGCTCCTCCGAGTTGGATTATAACATCTTCCACCTCTGAGTGGAACTTCTGAAGGATTCCACTCATGTGAAGTCCACTTGCTGAGGTGAGCTGGTGTCGGACGGAATCTCGTCACTACTTCGGACGAGTCACAGCCATCCTATGGAGACGCTGGACAGGTAGCGTTAACTGGACCTCCATATCTGCTGATTTATCTTCAGAAAGGTAATGAGTCAAGTTTCCTACCAAAGCGTACCGAGGAAAAGCTGGGTTCTAATGGAGAGTGTCGGTTCTGGTCAACACTTCCCCTCACACACCATCTTTTACTCCCTTTAAACTTCATTTCCATCTTTAAATTCTTCTCTCAAGTAGAAATCCTTCCAGATAATTTAGAAATGTCTGTGTAAAGTGCTCATCCACCGCCGTGTGGATAATTGATCATAATTGTACAGTTTTCATTGATGTCTGCTGTTCTGCTGAAGAGTGGAAACAATCGCCGCATTGTTTCTCACTACCTGTAAAGCTGTTAATTATGTTGTTATTTTCATATTTTGCCAAATTAATGTAAATGTTTGATGTTAAACTTTGATTCTGTAAAATAAATGACCGCATTCATTTTGATGGGTCAAAGATAAATGACGTCTCACGTTTACATTTCATTAAATTCAATGCACGTTTTATTCAGTCCAGAAAAATGAAGAATCCGTTTTAATTGATGAATATATCTCAGCATCTGTTCATCTACAAGGCTGATGGTCCTTCCTGAGCATGTGATCAACTGGTTTTGGTTGTCAGCAGCAAAACTGGTTGATCCACTCTGAGAAGGTGCTATTTAAGAGACTGAGCTGAAAACAGCACCTCAGACTGAGGAAGTCTCTCGGATGAGAGACGAAACGTTTCTACATTTTTTTGTTGTTTTGCTTTGTTTTGTTTTTTTGAATGTCCAGAGGACCAGATTGAACTTTTTTAGATTTTTCTACCTGGATTATTGAGCATGCATCAGGATATTTTGAACCACTTTGGCCAGGATTGCCTCAAACTAGTAAGAGAGTTTGAGAAAACAGCAAGGAAGAGGGCAGACTACAGGAACCATTTGCGATTCAACCTCAGATGTCGACAAAGTGGCATCATTCCCAAGAGCCTGGAGCTAAAATCTTCGGTCAGCGGGCACCGGGCAAGCAAGATCCTTCAGAAGGCACAAACCCAGCTGCTGAATGAACGGGTGAGACAGACCAATTTTACTATTGAGGCCTTGAAGGCCAAAGAAGAGCACATTAAACAGAAACTAACTATGTGTCTAGATCAGACCACACTTCACCAAGTGTTGGACTGTACAGATCAGGCACGCTTAGCTGTGATCATCTCCACCAGAGGAATTCTACTTGGTGCAACCGCAAAGTTCAGTCCCCTGGCAAGAATCTCTGTCTCCGGCTGGGTGAGCTGTCGGTCAGATAAATTCTTCACCCACTTTTCTGTCTCCCTGGCATGTAATTGACTACTGGAGTGTTGTCCTACACTGAATGTGTTGTTATTGGAATAGTGATGTTGTTGATGGGCTATTAGTAGGTTAAACTTGTTTTGTTGTCGAGTCTTGGACTTGACGTGCTGTGCTAAGCGTGCCTGATCTGTCTCACTTTGACTGGCATCGTATTGTATTAACTGACTATGTGAACTCCACTTGGAACTATTTTCATAATAGCTTCATTTATTTTGTGAACAAACATGCTCCTTTTCGTCAGTTCAGAATAAAGGGACGAGACAACCCCTGGTTTACTCCAGAGCTAGCTGACCTCCTGCACAGGAGAGATCATCTTTGGGCCGCAGCGAGAAAATCTGACTCTGACAGTGATTGGTTGAGTTTTCGTCAGATGAGGAATAAATGCACAACTGCTGTCAAAGCAGCAAAATGCAACTATTTCTTATCTCAACAAAGTCCATGCTCAGTAATCCAGGTATACAATCCAAAATTTTTCAGTCAGGTCATCTGGACAGTTTCTTTTTTTTGCGCTGAAAGGTTTCGCCTTCGGTCCGGAAGGCTTCATCAGTCAAGACAACACACAAACTTGTTTTCAACCAGTTTGACAAGACTGTCAACAAGGAAGAGGGCCGGCAATGGAGGAGGGGGCGTACCAAAGAGACCACCTTATCACAAGCAGAACTGGTTTGTTCCACTTTGGAGTAAGCTGTTGAGGGAAGAATCAGTTTTGTTGTGTGTTTCCTTGACTGATAAAGCCTTCCAGACCAAAGGCGAAACCTTTCAGCACAAAAAAAAAAAGAAACTGTCCATATGACCTGACTGAAAAATGTTGAATATTTCTTATCTCAGACCTCCAAAAATCTAAATGACCCTAAAAGATTCTGGAAAACCATCAAATCTCTCTCAGGCAACCCCCAATCATCTGACCTCCCATCACAACTTCTCATTAACTCTTTTCCTGTGTCAAATAAGCACGAGATCCTGAACTGTTTCAACAAACATTTTGTTGCTTCTAGTTCTTTATTTGACACAGTTACTAATGGAAAATCAGCCACTTCACTTAATAACCAAACTTCTACAAATCAAATCCCTCCTATATGTCAGTCCTCAGTTAATCACAGCTTCTCTTTTTCTCTGTTCTCAGTTTTGGTCGACTCGCATCTCTTTTTTAAGCTCCACGTGGAAAACTTAGTAAAGAAACTGAAAATTAAACTGGGTTTCTTTTTCACAAACAGATCCTGTCTAACCCTGAATGCTAGGAAACGCCTTGTATCTGTGACTTTCCTTCCCTCCATTGATTATGGTGACATTATTTACATGAACGCTCCTACAAGAACCCTGCAGATGTTGGATGCTGCAGATGTTGGATGCTGTCTATCATGGTGCACTAAGATTCATAACTGGCTGTGATTATCGTACCCACCACTGCACCCAGTATTCACTGGTTAACTGGACATCATTAACTTCACACAGACTCTCTCACTGGTAAATTTTCATCTTTAAATCACTTCTTGGTCTGCTGCCTTCATACATCTCCTCCTACATGTCTCTGCATGAGTGCAGTTACAGCGTGCGCTCTCAGGACATTTTTTTTTTTGTTTTCATTTAGCCTTTATTTATCCAGGTAGTCTCATTGAGCCACGAGAACTCATTTTCAAGAGAGACCTGGGGGTTAAGGGCCTTGCTCATGGGCCCAGAGTGGGGCGAATGAGGGTGGGGGCGTTTCACCTACCCCACCCACAATTTTGATGTTGTCGGGGCCGGGGCGTGAACCGGTGATCTTTGGATCACAGGCCCACCTCTCTACGCGCCACCAGTCCCCCATTATTACCTGCAGTGTTCCCTCAGTGCAGACTGAACTAAGAAAAAGGGCCTTCTCCTACTCCGCTCCTGTTTCCTGGAATATCTTGCAAAAAGATCTGAAGCTCTCGAACTTTGACCTCTCTAAGTGTCTTTAAGAATCTGCTGGACTCCTGGCAAGAGCCAATGCAGACAAGTTCCTGTTTTTAGTTTTCTACATTCGCCTTAGAATCTAACTGCTTTTGCTACTATTTTTGCCATCTTATTTTAATTTGTTACATTTTTTTTAAAAATCTGTATGTCTTTTTATAATTAGGCCCAAGCAGTGAAGCGCTGCAAAGGCCTATTGTAATTGCTCTGGTTATTTTTTTTTCTCTTTTTTAATTTTTCTCCTCCCTAAAGAACCATTAATTTGGAGTGGGTAGCATATCTGAAAACTCACCAAACTTTACCCAAAATTGTCCCCCCGCGTGAAGTTTTAGTATTTTAATGGAACCAAAAGTGGGCATGGCCAAACTGCTCTGCAGCGCCCCTTAACGTGAGATAGGAACACTGGTTCATCGTACAGAGGTGAAATCTGGTCCATCGTAGATACACCTGAAACAAGAAAAAAAGTCTCTCGGAGGTATGCCCTAAACCAAACAGGAAGTTGGCATTTTTGGGTCAATTGGTCATTTTTCTGCGTTTTTCCAGTTTTCATATATGGCAAATTTTAACAAATTCCTCCTAGGGATTTTGAGCGATTGACTTAAAACTTGGTTCATATGCCCTTAAGACATTGGGGAGTAAATATTACCTAAAGTGTGTGTTTTTGTTAGGGATGGGGCCGATCCGATCCAGTATCGGTATCGGCCTCCGATACCAGCAAAATTTACGCATTGGATTTTCCGATCCACCTGCCGATATTTCCGATCCATGATGCATGTCTGTGGTTGCGCTGCATGTTGGCTTCAAACTATGGAATGGATTTCCTGAACGGCGGAGTGTCTCATGAGCCCAGAGTAATAAGACCCGCCCCACATTCAGGAAATCCATTTCATAGTTTGCAGCCAGCTACAACGTGATGACTGAGTTAGCAACACTGTGGCTAACAGTTAGCTAACTTTTCATCTAAACATGTCGCTGTGTGGAAGTATTTTACACTAAACACCACAAAACAAGACAGCAACGTGCAATGTCTGCAGAGCCATAGCTCCACATTAAACAGTGGTAAAGTTACTTTTATGATGGACATTCGAGCTCCATAGCTTCAGCGGGGCGCTGCTCTTTGGTCAACCCAAAACAAGCGACTCGACACCGGCCAGCCGCGTCCAATCTGCCGCGCTCAGTCTGCCCGTCTCCGAGGAGGGACAGACTGAGCGCAGCTGCCCCAAATCAGGCTGCCTGCTTCGGACTGAACAAGAAGAAGACGTCGCTGAAACCACGGAACTCAAATGTTTACGGAGAAGTTACTAAACTTCATCATGATTAATGACCAACTACTATCAGTTGTAGAAAATGAAGGATTTCTCAGCTTGATACTTTCAGCCAAGATATAGTTTACCCTCCAGGAGATATTTATCAGTACAACAGTAGACAATCATAAAAAACATATGATTTGAAAATTATATTAAAAACATAAACAGCTACATTATAAAGTGATGTAAAATACTAAAAACAGGAACATGCCTGTTGGTTTATGCCATGAACTTAACAGATGTTAGAAGCCATTTAACATTTTATTTAATTTAATTCATTTATTCATTCATTTAAATGAAACAAGATTTAAAAAAAAAAAATCATCAAAAAGAAAACATTGAATGAAAAGAGTGCAGAAAGAAGAAACAATTCTTACATCTGCCCCTTATAAAATATAAAACAACTTTAAACAATCACTTAAATTAATCACTTTAATATCCACTTTAAAGCTAGGAATAAAAAGAAACATGTTTTGTGTTAGCAGAATTTAATTCTAACTATAAAACTTATCCAACATTAATAAAACTTACCTCAAGTTGCCTTTTTGGACATGCATGCATTATTTGTACAAATTGTACTTGAGAGGAGATTATTACAGCCTCATATAAAATCAATGATGATCATGATATTGGAACTGGATCGGTATCGACCGATACTCAGATCTAGGTATCGGGATCAGATCGGAATTTTAAAAAGTGTATAGGTGCATCCCTAGTTTTTGTACATGTTAAAGGGGTGTGGCCAGGCTTCAAAGTTGCGCTTCAAGTCGTATATTTCCAAACGCTATAACTTTCACATTGAAAGACTGAAATGCACCAAACTTGGCATGACTCATCCCTGTCGGATGCCCAACAATCCTCTGTGTCATATTCTTACGTCATAAAAGCCCTGCCCCCTCAGAACAGGAAGTCACATTTTTTACTTGGAATGCTCCTTCTCTGACACTCTTGACCTAATCAGGATGATCCTGTGTTAGAAGACATATAACAAGTTGGTTTGACTGGAGTTAAAGTGCAAATAGTTTTTCCTGGAGGATGTGGGCGTGGCGGCGTGACGAATTCAGAAGTGACTCTGTTGCAATACGTTTGGCTCTAAATTGCACAGATTTGAGCAAAGATGTACCAAAATCATTATGATCGATCATTATCCACCCCTTAAATAGGAATCCACAATAATTGGCCAATAGCCTCCACAGCGCCCCCTACAATATTTTAAAACCTCAACCCCAAGCCATTTTTTCACCGATAATTCTGAAACCTGGTGAACATCTGTATCTTCTCAGGACCTATGAAAAAGTCTCTGGAGCCCTGGTCCAAACTCAACAGGAAGTCAGACATTTTTGGTCAAATAGTCGTTTTTGGCATTTTTAATGGCGAATTTTAAAGAACTCCTCCTAGGGATTTTGAAGGATTGCCTTCAAACTTGGTTAATATGACCTTAACACATTGGATAGTAAAAGTTACTTAAAGCATGCGTTTTCGTATATGTTAAAGGGGCGTGGCCAGACCTCAAATTTGAGCTTCACGCCATAAATTTCCAAACGCTATAACTTTCACATTGAAAGACCAAATTGCACCAAACTTGGCCTGAGTCATCCCTGTTGGATGCCCGAGGATCCTCTATTGTTATATTTTGAGGTCATCAAAACCCCACCCCCTCAGAACAGGAAGTCATTTTTTTTAGTTGGAATGCTCCCTCTCTGACATTCTTGACCTAATCAGGATGATCCTGTGTTAGAAGACATTTAACAAGTTGTTCTGACTTGCTTTAAAGTGTGAATCGTTTTGGCTGGAGAATGTGGGCGTGGCAAATTAAGAAGTGACGCCGTTGCAATACGTTTGGCTCTAAATTGCACAGATTTCAGCCGAGGTGCACCAAAATCACTATGATCGATCATTATCCACCCCTTGAACAAAAATCCATAAGTGGTCAATAGCCTCCACAGCGCCCACTAGAATATTTTAAAACCTTAGCCCCAAGCCAATTTATGGCAGATAATTATGAAACTTGGTGTAAATCTGTATCTTATAAGGACCTATGAAAATGTCTCTTGGAGCCTGGTCCAAACTCAACAGGAAGTCAGGCATTTTGAGTCAAAGTATCATTTCTTTGTTTTTCTCATTTTCTAAATACCTTCCGCATTGACCGTACATTGCCGTACAAGCATGCAATTTGGTACACTTGTCCATCTCCCCAAGATGTACAGAAAAGCCTCTGGCACCAGTGCTGTACAATACACAGGAAGTCGGCCATTTTGGACCGAGCTTCTAAATTTCACACCTTTGTGGCGGTTTAGAGCCACTCCCTCTCTCATGCCCTTGACCTAATCAGGATGATCCTGTGTTAGAAGACAGATAATTTGTTGGTCTGTTGTGCTTTAAAACACAAACAGTTTTTGCTGGAGGATGTGGGCGTGGCGAATAACGAAGTGACGCCGTTGCAATACGTTTGACTAAAATCCACAGATTTGAGCCGAGGTGCACCAAAATCACTATAATCAATCATTGTCCATCCTTTGAACAGAATTCCATGATAAGTGGTCAATAGCCTCCACAGAGCCCCCTACATTATTCCTACAGTTATATCTCAGTGATACATCAGCCGATGTGCAACAGATTTTTTGTGCATGATCAGTGAGCACTTCTAGACACACTGGTATTGTTCTTTAACATTTGACTCCAGTGCGCCCCCTACATTATTTCTACAGTTATATCTCAGTGATACATCATCCGATATGTGCCAGATTTATTATGCGTCATCAGTGAGCACTTCTACATACATTGATATTGTGGTTTAACATATGACTCCAGTGCACCCCCTAGATTATTCCCAACAGTTATATCTCAGTGACACATCATCCAATCTGCACCAGATATTTTGTGTGTCATGAGTGAGCACTTGTAAACACATTGGAAATGTTATTTAACATTTGACTCCAGTGTGCCCCCTAGATCATTCCAACAGTAAATCTCAGTGATACATCATCTGCTCTGCACCAAATTTTTGATGCATTATCAGTGAGCACTTCTAAATGGCACGAGAGCATTCACGTTGGTGACTGGGAGGCATAGCTGGAGCGCCCGCGGGCGCGCCAAAGGTTAGTAGCTGGAGCTCCTGCTATCACCATATGGCTGGAGCGGCACTTTGCTGCGAGGGCCTACAATGCTGCTTTCAGCTTTAATTGTCTATTGTTATCACTGTTGTCCATTGTTGTCATCATTCTTTGTTGAAATCAGGTCTCTCTTGTAAATGAGTCCTCGAGGCTCAATGGGATTAACCTGTCTAAATAAAGGTTGAATGAATGTTCCTCACGCTAGTGGTTCTACGCTTCATGCTCCTCAACCTCCTTCGAGGGGAACGGGGCAAAATGTGTGTGTGCTGGGTGAGTGGGGTTCTTCATGATGCAGGTGGCCCTCTTCCTGCATCTGAAGGTGTAGATGTCTGTGATGGTGGGGAGGCTGACTCCAACATCTTCTGTGCAGCCTTCACCACTCTCTGCAAAGCTTTTCTTTCTGCAGCTGTGCAGCCTCCATGCCACACTTGATGCTGGAGCACAGGATGCTCTCCACTGCACACCTGTAGAAGGAGGTGAGGACTGAGCTTCCCAGACCAGCTCTGTAACGAGTCTGTATGGATCAGCACAAGACCTGACTCAGGGCATTAAAATAAAAGGTTTTATTTATTAAAGGCGTTTGTCTGGGGAGGATCCGAGCCTCAGTTCTGGTCCAATCTTCTGTGGCAGGAGCAGGGCTGAGACAGAGAACGTTGGAGGGCTGGGCAGGAAACAGAATCCAGGGACTTAGCAGGGGTCGAGAGCCAGGAGCTGTGTGAACAGGCAAAAGGATGATCCGTAGTCGTGGTCGAAGAGGAGAGCGAGGTTGTACCATGTAGGCCGAGAGTGTGGTATCCAGACAGGGGCAAAGACAAAGCGAGGAATCAAGAGGGAAGCTGTGGTCAAAAACAAAGAAACTAGGAACAAGCGAATGCTGGATAATTTACTGGCTGTGAGGCTTTCAATAATCTGGCACTGAGGAGAGTGAGAGTGGAGCTTAAGTAGTGAGCTGAACAGGTGTGGCAGGTGAGTGGTGATTGCAGAGACAGGGTGCAGCAGATGAGTGCAGATTGCTGAGAGAGAGTGACAGGAGCAGAAAATGGGTGATAGGCAGTGCAGGACCAAACAGGATGAAATAAACAGAAACGGAGGCAGGAAAAAACGTGAATGATCTTAAAACAGGGGCTGTGATATGAGGAGCAGAGGCTTAGGCAGATGGGGGGGCAGCGGGGGCCGCTGAGCGTGACATAGCCCCCCCTTTAAGGTCCGGCATCCTGACGGACCACCAAAGAGAAAGAACTAACAAGGACCGGGCGGGTGGAGGGGGCACTGGAGGTGGGCAAAAAGGCAGGTTGGAGGTCCGAAGGGACCTCCAGAGAAGCCCCAAAACTCTGGTGGACGACCTGGCCACTGTCCAAAAAGTGGCAAAGTCCAGGTCAGATGGCCGTGTAAGCCTTGCTGGGGCCAGATCAAAGGTAAGACCAGGACCAGTGCTGCACCAGGCAGGGGGATCAGAGCTGCAGCCCACATGGATGTCCTGGGAACCGTTGCAGCCGACATGGGGGTCCTGGAGGCCGTTGCAGCCGACATGGGGGTCCTGGAAGCAGTCTCTGCCGACATGGGGGTCCTGGATACAGCATCATCCGACATAGGGGTCCTGGAGGGCTGTGGGTCAGCTGCAGCAGACATGGAGGGCTGTGGGTCA
>NC_056501.1:52358070-52358224 GCF_014905685.2 Nematolebias whitei | reverse complement strand
CAGCAGACATGGAGGGCTGTGGGTCAGCTGCAGCAGACATGGAGGGCCGTGGAGCTGCTGAAGCCGACATGGGTGGTTGTGGAGCCTTTGTGGTAGGTGGCGGAGCCTTTGCGGTAGGCGGCAAATCTTCTGCGGTAGGCGGCAAATCTTCTGC
>NC_056501.1:52357613-52357970 GCF_014905685.2 Nematolebias whitei | reverse complement strand
TTTCAAGAAGGAAAGTCTCAGGATGGGTGAACCTGTATTTCTGGATTCAAATCAATGAAATTACAGTTTCTGTCCCACAAGGTTCTTAAGGTCAAGGGTTTTGACCTTAGGCTTAGTTTTGACATCAGGTTAAGTTCACTACAGCCTAACAATGGATCATTAGCACACTGAAAACACACACTACGCACACTAAAAGCCACTGGGACGTTATGTTTAGAAACCCCAAGTTTTAAACCCCAAAATACATTACGGCAAAGACTGGTTCATCCCAAAGATCCAGTCCCCCGGCACAAACAGAGTAATGTTGTGTATGTTGTTCAGTGTCAGGAGGGTTGTGATCAGTCTTACATCGGGGAA
>NC_056501.1:52348813-52357513 GCF_014905685.2 Nematolebias whitei | reverse complement strand
ACTCAGCCCTCTGTGAACAGTAAACAGCCATCAGGTGCTAATGATCCATTGTTAGGCTGATGGTCCTTCTTGACCATGTGATCAGCTGGTTTTGGTTGTCAGCAGCAAAACTGGTTGATCCACTCTGAGAAGGTGCTATTTAAGAGACTGAGCTGAAAACAGCACCTCAGACTGAGGAAGTCTCTCGGATGAGAGACGAAACGTTTCTACATTTTTTTGTTGTTTTGCTTTGTTTTGTTTTTTTGAATGTCCAGAGGACCAGATTTAACTTTTTTAGATTTTTCTACCTGGATTATTGAGCATGCATCAGGATGTTTCTGTAAACTAGCTTTTTTGACATATGATTCTTTTGTTTTCCTTTTTTTAAAAGTATTTTAGTTTCGGTCTAGTTCTGAAAACACAGCTACTTAAAAAAAGCTAATAGCCTATCTTAATAAAGGCGTTAGCATATTTGTCCAATATATTAAATTTAAACATTTTAAGTTTCATTAATAAAACTTTTTTTTTTTATCAACTTTTTAAAAATATGCTTTCTTTTCGTTTAAAAGTTTTGGGGCCAGATAGAAATTGTCCAAGACTCATTTTTGGCCCTCGGGCCATATTCAGTGTTTTCCATGTCTTCTTCAGTGGTTTTAAAACATAATTCTAATGCATTGTGACAAAAACTGAAACTTTGATTTTCTTTCAGAAAGCAGTAAACCATATTAAAGACTAGGTTTTTAGTCTCATTAATGAAAATATGTGTGATACATATATAGGAGCTTTAAACTGATGTTAATGGAAGACCAAAAGCTAAAACACAATTTGTGTATTTTGTTGTTAAATCATCTCAATGGCAAACCACGTGACTCATATTGAAATTCTCTAAACCACACGTCAAACTCAAGATTCGTGGGCCAAATTTGGTCCCCCAAGATGATAATTTAAATGTAAAATATTGTTTCTCTTCTAACTTTTTTGAAACAGCTGATAAATGCATAATTTAGTATATTCAAAAACGTTCAATACAAAAACAACTGGACTTTATTTGTAACAGAAGACGTTTCGCTCCTCATCCGAGGAGCTTTCTCAATTCAAAGAGCAGAGAGTGAGAGATTCAGGTTATAAGGCTGAGTGAGATAAGACACACACACACATATGTAGATTGGCAATTCACACCTAAACAACATTAACAGTAAGAGTCTTTTGTTCCTCTAATTCACAGACGAGGCCCCTCTGTTCCCATCAGGTGTGAAAACTGGTTGGGTATCAGTTTTAAAGTTACATTATAGGTTTTTGAAAGTGGAAATCCGAGGCCTCCTCCTCTCTTAAGAGACAGCTTTTCTCTTTTTACATAAATTGCTTCCTTCACCCCCCTCTCAAACCATCTGTGTTCTCGGTCCAAAATGTGCACATTTTGGTCCTCAATAAAGTGTCCCTTATCTGTGAGGATTTTCAACAAACACAACATCCCAGTACATTTCAAACCCAGTAGGACTCTCAGACAGAGGCTGGTCCACCCTAAGCACAAAACACCCATACACAAACAGAGTGGTGTAGTGTCTGTGGTCCAGTGCAGCGAGGACTGTCCAGACCTCTACATTGGAGAAACTAAACAGCCTCTTCACAGACACATGGCTCAACACAGGAGAGCCAGCTCCACAGGACAAGACTCAGCTGTTCACCTCCACCTCACAGAGAAGGGACACTATTTTTTGGACCAAAATGTGCACATTTTGGACCGAGAACACAGATGGTTTGAGAGGGGGGTGAAGGAAGCAATTTATGTAAAAAGAGAAAAGCCGTCTTTATGGTTGTTTTCATACCAGATAGTCCGGTAGACTCGGTTCGGTTGGGGCCCAATATTCATGACCTTTTGTTACATTTGAGATGGTGCGTTTGCATTCACACTGCACTGTGCAGTCGAGTCAACCTGTTGAACCAACCTGTTCCGCCACTCACCTGTGGGGGCGCTGCACCAAGAGCTACTGAAAGCAACAACACAAAAACCTCTGAAGACACGTCTTCTTCTTCTTCTGGAAATAAAAACTAAAATGGAGTGGCATCAAGTTTTAGCAGTTTTAGGAGTTATATTTTGTCATTTTTCAACAATGGACTCAGCATGAGCAGAAGATGAGACAGAAGATCATGGAGAATATTGTTTTTCACATAAGGCAGCTGACGGCTCCATATAAGGTAAGAGAAATGTGTGTTTGTTTGCCCTGTGCTGTACTCCACTTCTTGCTTGTGGAGCGGGGCCCGGTCTGTTTACACTGTACTCGAACCGCGCTAGAGTTCTCTTCTACTGGACCGAGACCTAGGTTTTAGCCTGGGACAGCGTTCACCTTTTTGTTCCGTGACAGAGTTCGATGGCACGTTCACACCTCCCCAAACGAACCGGACTTTCTAGGAAAATGCTCTAGAGTTCGATTAAAGCGGACTAAACAGGGCTGGTGTGAATGCACCCTTAACCATACCATACCACTTGAAGGATTTGGGGTGTTCAAAATGACCCGAACACAAAATTTCAGGAGCACTTCACCTTAGTATTAAAGAGTTAATTGAGACAAAGTTAAAGTATGCAAATATTACATGTAATCAGAATGCATTCTGAGGAACAAAAGTCAGAGTGAACCTTGCCTGGTCAATCAGCCCGATGTTTGTTCAACCAAACTTTGTGTCTGAGCGAGATTTATAGGTTTGTCATGTCCCGCCCTTTCGGGTTCAGACAGACTTGTGATTGGATGTCAAAACCTCTTGATGGTCCGAGTGACACCATGTTCAGCCACTCAGGAGCATATCTTACCTCCATGGCAACCTCCGAAGGCCGCAGACAGCTTTTGGCTCATTCCTACTGATAAGGGTTGATTTAAGAGCTTTGTTTTTGAATGCAGGGACACTTACTCTGGCTTTTGTCTGTGTAGTTTTAAAACATGTTTTCTGTGTGTCTGAACTATTATTAATGTGAGAGCATAAATACTCAACCTGTGTTAAGTAAAAAGTATATGAATGTTGTGTTTTAGCGTTATTTATGTTTAGTCAACGTGTGAGCAGTGTGTCACTTTGCTGGGCCCTCAACTCTCAGCTGCTCTGCTCAGATGAACAAAGAAGGAACGTTTCCTACTGCACAAATAAATATCTTACCTGTCTCTGTTTCCCTCAGAATTATATCAAATGTGAACTTGTATGATTATCCTTAGCACTTATGAGATTATATATAACATGAAGTAATTAGTGTATGATTATACACGCATACACCTTGTAGAAAATGCATCATTTCACATCATCAGAGAAATGTCAAGGCTTGTCAAAAGATATTAAAAGATATCAAATCCAACACACCCTCTTTTGGTCTCCCCATATTTATGGGAGACCACAACACGTATGACTTGATTTTACAGATATTTTGATTCTGCCCACTCCAGGAGGCTCTGATCATCTGCGGAGGTGTCACCTCCAACAAAGCCTGCAATAATAAGAATTGCAGTCAGGGGGGCCAAGATCTTTAGCACAATCTGACTCCAGAGCCGCTCGTGAACCAAGACAGAAACTTCCAGGATCCTGGAGAAGGATCCTCACTCTTAGCCTTCTGCAGCACATTAGGTTGGTTCAAGGCGTTGGTCACCCTGGCCTGGGGGTCGTGTTCGGTCTCATCTGGGACATAGGTGCAACAGGTGTCTAAAACGTGATGATTCCTAGAATGATAAACAGCTTGACACTTGTCAGGAGGCAGTGAGCCCACTGCCTTCTGAGAAGCTTCCTGCAGGTGGCGGTAGACACAAATAGGAATTGTTCCTCTGGGGTTCATTCTACAAATTGACTCAGCACCATTACCTGAGATGGTTGCATCAGGGAGTACCTGCGAGTTTTACAATGATGTGGATCTTTAACATAACGGTACCCGCTGTTCATTTGAAAACTATGAGACAGATTCAACGACAGATGATCCACCTCATTCACTTGAGACCAGGCCATGAGTTCAGGGTCGCTGCGTTTGACCTTTAGTTGTTGATGCTGGCAGCGGGAGTGACCTGGAATTACACAGTAATATTCACACAGAAAAATTATGTAAGTGAGTAACACTGTCACCACACCCAATATTATTGTAATCCTCCAGGGGTTCTGGAACAGACCCATGGTGTAACACTTCAAACCCTGTAAAAAATACCAAATGAGTAAACCTTAGAAGTTAATTAAAATACTACCAAACTACTGGAAGATTAAATTCGAAATGAGTAAACGATTAAACCACTAGTTATAAAACAACTCATAAAACACTCAAAAATAGCCAAAATTGACCCCTGAAAATTGAGAAATACCAAAAGATTGACCTCTCTTTAAAATACCTCGAAGAATTTTAGAATGATTATGTTGTTCAATTGAATGAAGTACAATTTTGAATATTTAGAGTTCTCAATTGAATCCACCGACCTTTTTAAAAGCTCTGGTTGTTTCCTCAGAATGACTGAAAGAAAAGATAAACACTCGTATTAAACACTCCTAGCTAACAGGTCTTCTGTGCTTGAGCTTGCGGTGGGAGGCCTTGTTCGTCCACAAGGGTCCCTTTGGTGCTCAGCGGGATTCGGCCCGCGGAGATGTCTTCATGTAAAGTCCTCAGAAACTTTATCAGTCTGAGCAGATGTTTTAACTGACGTGTGTGCAATGTGTCAAATCTATATCAGTGTGTCACGTCTTCGTTTCTTCACGGTCAGGGCTGGGAATCTTCTTTCCTTCCCCGTTCCACCTGTCTGACCGACTTAGGCAGAGCGGAGACTTCTTCTCCAAATTTTGCTGCTGCCTTTTTCAATAAGGGGCAAAAAATGAACTCCCACGAAGTTCAGATCACCTCCTCCAGATGCCGTGGGGATCTTTACTCCTGCAGTTCCAGCAGGTCTGCTTCAACTTCTTTCAGCGAGCGGTGGGGTTCTTCAGCAGGTGCACATTGACTGAGATGAAACCACGTGGAGCCTTTTCCTTTCAGATGTACTGCATGTGAGGTACGGTCTTTGATCTCGTACGGCCCCGTCCACCTTGGTTCCGTCCACGTACGTTTCACCACTCTCAGCAGGACCCAGTTTGAAGTCAGACTCGCCGGCTCCTCCTCCTGAGGAGTACTGGAATCTGGAATCTGTTGAGCAAAGCTGGACAACAAAGCTCTGAGTGTGTTGTAATACATCTTGTGTGACACTTTCATTACCTATTCCGAGGGCCACTCGAGATTTTGCTGAGGCCCAGGGAAAAAACTTCCTGTTGTTAATTCATAAGGGGTGAAACCTGTAACCCTATTAATCGATGCTCTCATGCCCATGAGCTCTATGGGCAATGAATCAAGCCAATTGGAATGAGTCTGTGCACAGATCTTTGATATTTTTTGTTTGAGGTTTCTGTTTAATCTTTCAACCTTCCCCTGAGATTGAGGGTGGTAAACTGCCCCAAAAGCATGCTTCAATCCTAATGCTTTTTCAACCTTCTGCAGATCTTAGTTTTTTTTTTTTTAAATGCGTTCCATTATCCGACCTTATTTTAGTTGGAAACCCGTGTCTCGGTATATAATGGTTTATCAAGCACTTAACGACTGTTTGACTGTCCTCTTTTTTCGCAGGCCAACCTTCTGGCCACCCCGTGAAGGCATCCACGCAAACCAATAGATATTTGAATCCTCGTATCGCTTGAATCATATCTGTGTAATCAATAATTATCTCCCGACCCGGTGTCATGTTTATTGGAAATTTCCCTTGCTCACGCGTCTTAATGGTTGGTTTAGAGTTGTACAAATTACACACAGTGCAGCTTTTCACAAATGCTTTAATCATAGATTTCATGTGAGGGTGCCACCAATTAAGTACATTTTTCCCCATCTGGTGTGCCCCCACATGAGCCAAACCATGTGCTTCTTCAAAAACTCTCCTCTTTTAGGTCAATGGTAGGACCCACCCGCTGTTTCCTGGTCCCGTCCAGAGTCCATCATCCTTTTGTTCAGCACCATATTCAATCCACACTGATTTCTCCTGTGGAGCTGCTCCTTGTTGACAACAGGCTACCGTTTCAGCATCCCATCTCATTCCACATTCCTCTTCAGCTGTAACAAGCATCATCTGACTCCTAGTGATGTAACCTGACACCCTCTTGGGCTCCTGGTCGGCCTGAGAGTTATCTGTGGCTGTGTTTGATGTCTCTGTGTCATGTTTAATTGGCTTTCCATTTGCTGTTAAAAAACCTCCACTCATCCACTGAGCCAGCTCCACGTGTGCTGCTCCAAAAGCATAAGCTGATTCAGTGAAAATGGTGACTTTTCTTCCTTCAGCCCACTGTAGGGCTGCAATTAGGGCCCTTACCTCAGCCCTCTGTGCTGATTGAGCTCCCTGCAGTCTCTCCTGAACTATTGTCTCATACCCCTGGTCTGTTTGATGTACCACCGCGTAGCCAGCACTGAGCTGTCCATCCTCTTGACGGAAACAACTACCATCACTGAATAGAACATGTCCCTCCTCCAGAGGTGTGGCTTCTAGGTCTGGTCTAACCTTTTCATCTCTCTCCACCCTCTTTTTGCATGCATGTGGTTCCCCAGTGCCTACTCTGTCTGCCATGTTAATCCCTTCATGAGTAAACAACAAGTTTGGTGCTTCCAAGATTTTGTTTATACGCTGTTGTTGTGCTGTGTGAGGTCAACACATGTAGAGAATGTCCCATCACCAGATGAGCTGTTTTCTGAATCAGTTTGGCCAGACCTGCTGCATGTTGTGTGCACGGCGGATGTCTTTTTTCTGTGTTGTCTAGCATAACGCTAACATACATTAATGTTATCCTACCCCCCTCACATGTTTCTGAAACAAGACACCATTTATCACTCCTTCTGTTTCAGAAACATCCAAATAGAAGGGTTTTCCGTAGTCAGCGAGAGCTAACTCAGCTGCTCTGCTGAGATGCTGTTTTATGTCAATAAATGTTCTTTCAGCTGCCTCAGTCCAGTCCAATGGAGCTGTGAGGTTTCTCATTCCTTTCTGTTTAACCAAGGCGCGCAAAGTTTGTGTTAGGCCTGTGTAGTTTGGGATGTAATTTCTGCTGTAACCTGTCAGGCCCAGAAATGACAGCATTTCTTTCACTGTCCGCGGTTTTGGATGTCTCTGTGTTCCAATCAGAGTATGAGGGTTCCACGACCCCACTTTGTTTTAACCCCTCTATAGTTTCAGAAATTCCCTCTTTAGCGACGGGTTTGTGTGGATATTGTTTTAGCCAAATAGGATATGTGTTGTGGACCTGAAACGATACGGGAGTGCAGTTTGTCAGTCCCACATCCGTGGGTCCTGCAGACCATAACGATTCAGGCATTCTATCCATCAGCTGACACGCGAGCGGGTGGTCAGTCGGTTCACGTCCATGCGGAGGACATCGTGCTGTAATAAAGCTACATCATTTGCTTCAGAATCTACTGAATAATACTTACACCTAGGCGAGAACCAGGCATGTGATACAGCTGTTTTTACCCAATCTCTGGCTTCTGAAGCCATTTTTACCATTGGACCCAAATCTTTAGCCTGATATTTTGGATTTAAGCCCAGTGATATGTGAGGCACTGCTTCTATGCTCATCATATACCAAGCTTCTTGGTCTAGGGTTAAGTTTACAATAGTTGCCACCCCTTGTTTTCCCACATAAATGTTACCTGTTTTAATTGACCAGATTTTCCCTTGTAGTTGCTCTGCACAGTGATCCTGAAAAACCTTGTCACCTTTTCTGTCATAACAGAGGGTTACATGTAAGGGATCTGAGAGCGGCGTGTATGGCCCAAGAGTCCAGAACCACGGCTCCCACGCCAGGCACGCAGAGAAAACACCCATTCCCCCAGGGATCTCAGGTTCAATCAGCCCCCAGTAGATGTCAGCATACTCGTCTTGGACGGGTTGGATCACACATTGAGAGTGGGAAATGGTGACCTGGCCACAGTTCAAGGTGGTTCCATCCGGGAGCCAGACAATCAGTCTATCAGGTGCACAAAGAATGGACGCTCCAAGCTTCATGAGAAGATCTCTCCCAAGGAGATTTGTTGGTGAATTTTTCGCAATCACAAAAGGATGGGCCAGTGTTTGTGTTCCCACTTTAGTGGTAAGTGGAACTGTTACAGGCTGTTACTGTTTTACCCCAGAAAATCCAACAACATCCACTGACTGCTGTGACATCTGACAGCCAGGTGGTGTTGAAAATGTTGCTTCTTCTTCTGCCTACTGCTGGTATTGTGTTTGGCCTCTCATAGGTTGCTGGCACAGCTGTTATTCCCACATTGGCTGGTGGGGAGGTGGGCCTGGGTACATGCAATCTCTCGCCCAGTGCCCCTGCTGACCACAGAGGAAACAAGAATCCCCCTGCCATCCCCAGCGCGAGACGCCACGTCCCCAACCCCTCCGCGACGCACCGCCACCCCTTCTCCCTCATCCAGCTCCCCTGGCTGGATGTCCCCCTCTGGCCCGCGGACCAGATGTTTCAGACCACTGCGGCACAGCAACTACCCCTAGTGTGGAGGTTTCGACACCCTCCTGAACCACCATTTGTTTTTTCTCTTTCACTTTTTCTCCTCATTTATTTTATGTCTGGCGTCATTCTATTTAAGCTTAACCAACTGATTTTTCATGTCCTATAACTCATTTGCTTCCTTCTCTCTCTGTTGTAGTGAACTAAGCCTCAGGTCAAAACCTGGACCTTCTTGGGACAGGAACTGTTATTTCA
>NC_056501.1:52342617-52348713 GCF_014905685.2 Nematolebias whitei | reverse complement strand
TCTGTCTGTTCCAAAAACATTTTTCTGTCTGTTCCAAAACATCTCACAGTTTTTCTGACTTCTAGTAACCTCTTACGTCACTAAAACCACACCCCTGTTGGTTCTTTCAGCCAATCAGGACTTCCCAAATGAACCGGAAACAGAACTCTTTAAATGTCGAAACTTCCTAGTTCCAAAGTTCTGAGAGCAGAACCGAACTAAAGTTCTGAAGTGCTGGAGTTAGTTGGAAGTTCTTCTGAGTCTCGTGGGGATTATGGAATCTTCCACATCTGAGTGGAACCTCTGACGGGCTCACAGCTCATGTGAGTCCACCTGGGAGGTGAGCTGCTGTTGAACGAAATGATCTCACGACTCCTGAGGTCACAGCTGTTCTTACGGAGATGCTGAAAAGCGTTGAAAGGCAACTCTACACCGAGGCCGAACTATCGTCTGCAAAGGTAAAGAGTCGATCTTCAACTGCGAAGTGTACCGTGGGTTAAGCTGCGTCTGAAAGGAATGTGTTGTTTCTTGTTATAACAGACACATTCCCTCACCCATCTCTCTCCATTTAAACTTAATTTTCCCATCTTTAAAACTCTTCTATCTGCCAGTAATTAATCCAGATATTTTCAGAAATGTCTGTTGTATTTCAGTTGCAAGTAAGAAATCATGGCCGTATGATTTCTCATTGTAAAGCTCATTAATTAAGCTGTGTTATTGTAATCAATCTGCCAATTATTGTAAATGTGTGATGTGTTTAAATTGTTTTTAATTAAACGACTCACTGTTTTGGTGGGTCAAAGATAAACACGTTTCCGTCCACATTTAATATTCAAAACACGATAGTACTCAGTCCAGAAAAATGAAAGAATCCGTTTAAATTATGAATAATATCAGACAGGTATTATTTCATTACAACTGGTGGCCCGTACGGGGATATGAAATGGACTGTGTTATTCGTTTAACAATTGAATTTATCATGTTGGCATATCTGATCTTAACTGAAATTAGCTTAAAAGTGCAGATTTCTGTTCGACTGTGAAACGCAGCGTTTTGCAGCTGTGGTGTTCAGAGAAAATACAGTGATATGTTTCAGTTGTGGTGTTAATCGAGCTGAAGTTAAGTCAATGTGTTCATTTTAAAAGCTGAAATTTGTACATCTGTTGTGTAACTGAAGCTGGGCTTGTGGTAAAACGCTTTATTCTGTTAAACTGTGGCAGAGAAGAACGGGTTCTGTCTGACCCGTTTCGGCTGTCGGACTCTGTTCAGATTTTTGAACGAGTCGTGTTTTGAATGGATAAAACGCTGTTTTAAAAGCTGGGCGCCGTCTCAGGCCACTGTTAAAATTGCTTCGCTATATTTGTAGCAGTTAAAACTGTGCATTTTGATAGTAAATGGACGAAAGTTGACCGGAATGTTCAGGCTGATTGCTAACACATTAGCTGAAATGACGACCTGCGATTGGTCGAAAACTGCTGTTTGAAACGCTCTGATTCGCTGGAGAGACGAGTGACGTGTCTGTCGTCACTTCCTCTGATGTCAGGTTATAAAACCCACCCCCACTGCTGCTCTGCTCATTGGTTGATTCAGTCACGTGACCCAGAAATGAAGCTCGTCTTCATAGTGAATTTCAATCTGTTGTTTAAAGTTGAAAAACGCTTTAAAGTTGGCTCTGAACTGCTGATCCAATTATTAAAAGCCTAATCGCTGAAACTTTGCCACGTTCAAGTTTTAAATCCGTCATTAAATGGTGATTTTGGACCACGCTAGCCGATGCTAAGTCTTAAGCTAACGGCTAAAGACCGGATGTCACCAAAGCCACAGGAAGTCATCGTGACTCCTACTGGACGTCACTGTGACAGGATAAAATAAATAAGGTTACACTGCCACCTCCTGTTGGAAACTCGAAATCACAGTTTCACTTCGTGTTTAGGATATTTTGGTGAAATTAAACGTTTTATTATTCCTGTCAGAAGCATTTTTGAGTTAATAAACGTTCCTCAAGCTGATTTGTACTGTTATCTTACATTTAAAAAGTGATTAAAGTATTTATGCCCAGAGAAGGCGTTTACTAAGAAATTTTTTCATTCACTGATAAATCCTCACAAGGTGCAAAATGAAAAATTAAGAACTTTTGATAGATACAGTCTAGATAATCACAGAGTTGATAAGTTTACTCAATTGCTGAAAAGGAAATACACGTTTAATTGCTAAAAAACTAAATAAGAGTAATTATATCAGAAAAAGGAAACTTTTCTGATTTATTTTACCACCTAAAAACATAACATCTTCCTGTCTATTTATTTAAATAAATAAATAAAGAGATAATGGAAAAAGAGGAGGAAAACATTGACCTTTCAGACTCCCAGTCAGAAGATGACATAATCCAGGGAGCTTTACATATTTTAACAGACCCGATAATTGGTACACCATTAGAAGAGATGGATGAAATTCAGAAAGCTACGGTACTGAAAAGTTTAGCAGAAAATGCCACGGTGGCAGAGAATAAAAAGCTGAGCCTTGAACGGTTAGCAAAAATTTCTCTGCTCCTCAAAGACAAATTGGATCAACAGGTTGAACACAATGACGTGCTGACTAAACAATATGCTGAGAAAATCGGGATGTTTCAGGACCTTGAAGGACACTTCCTTCGGTTTCAAAATGAACACATCGAGCATACTAAAGAACATCTGGAACAGATGACACGTTTGAAGCAAGACGCACGTGCAGAAATTGATTCACTGAACAAGCAAGTACAGTCACTTAATGCATCACTCACTGAAGCCAGGGATGCTAAAGAACTGCTTTCCACAGCATACTTTGCATTAAGACGGGATTACGACGAGACAATGTCACAAGTGTCCCGCTGCAAAGCTGAGATAGACGTGCTTAAAACACAACTTTGCCATGCAGAAAGGAAATATGGTGAGAGGCATGGACAGAATGTGGGGACACACTGGGCTTCAGACCCAAATCTCCTTACATCACACACACCTCCACCCTTACCTAAAGTAGCAGGGACAGACCTGAACAGGTCTCCACTACCAAGCAGGCAAGAGAGACCGTTGAAACTTCCTCTTTCAATAAATGAACTTCAAAAACTCTCAAAATATGTATAACGCTTTGTACCTGGCCCAATGGGTTCAACTGGTACGACGGCGTATCTCAAAGACCTAGATTTCAGACTGAGTGGTTATCCTAATGCTACGGTTGAGGATAAAATCAGTCTGATAAGGCTCACTTCGGACACAGAGGTGTTCACCTTCATCAGCGTCAACCTGATGCCACGAGAAGGCATTACAACCTTCTGTGTGAAGCTTTGATCAGGGAATACGACCCCTGCATGGGACCTGCTGGTTTCCCAGCTGCAGACAAAGTCACGCAAGGGAAGCATGAACATCCAAAGGTTTATTACAAAAGAATCTTCCAAGCTTATTTTGGTTACAGAAATGAAACCGGAATGGAGGAGGAAGAAGGTTTTAAATTTGTTTTCAGCAAAAATCTCCACGCTGACATTAAAATGTCAGTACAAATGATGGCTAATTTCAAAGAAAAATCCATCAATGAGATTAAACAGTGTGCTGTGAATGTGTTTGAGGCATGTTCTCATGCTAAGACGCCCATAGAGGTGTTTCCTGGTGTAAAGGTTAAACCCCACTCGCTAGAACTGGAAGGACGGCGTGCATCGCCTCCTCCTCCTAAAAAAGGCGAGAAAAAGCACTCTTTTCAAACTAACAAACCGCGTCATAAAGGTGCACGCTGGGACAAAAAAGCTCCTCTTTCAGAGGATGAACGTGATTATCGTAAATGGGGTGTGCGTAGGACGCAAAGATATGGGAACCAAGGTGACCCATATTATCAGGGGAAGTCCGAAAAGGAACCCCCAAAAGACGTACCTAACCATCCCCCACCTCGGACGAAACAAACCGAGGCGAAAAAATCACAAAGGTTCCAGAAACAAGGCCCTACACCTCTGAGCTCAGAAGAGACAGAGAAACTACGCAGGTTGTTAGAAACTTTGAAACACACTGACATGGGAAACCAACCTGGAGCACTATGCAATGATGTAATCACTATTACATCTGAGGGCGCGAATGACAACATCACATATGTCGGTGGAACACACCAATACATTGTTGTTGTTGCCTCCAACAACCCCTCATCGGAAGAAGGGGGGATAAACTCACACACAAACGATGATGAGTCATCGCAAGCTGAACACTCAGAAACAGCTACTGCTGTGCTGACGGTTCAGACAAACCAAGATTACACAGACAAGGCTGAACGTGTGAAGAAACGTCAGAAAAAACCTAAGAGGTTTCTGTGTAACTTTTTCAGAAGGGGGGTCGCCAAGAAGGCATACCTGTCAGTAACGCTCCAAGGTGTCCTCACACATGAAGCACTACTGGACGGTGGGGCGGACATAACAATTATGTCAGCTAAACTGTTCGAGGAGCTGAGGACAGCCGCTGCCAGTGTTAACAGGATAATATCTCTCACAGAATGTGCTATAGAAATGTAGGGTCTCTCAGAGAAGAGGACAACCCTGACAGCTATAGCAATGGTTCACATGCAGATTGGCAGAATGACACTATACCACCCGGTACACGTGTCTCGTGTTGACTCATTCCCATTTTTGGTTGGCCAGGATTTTATAAATCGCTTCGACGCGATTATAGATTATGGTGATCAAACGATGTGGGCAAAAGTGAGCAAACCACTGCCAATAGATACGCCTCCGGAGTGTAACACAGACTGCCTAACAGCAGGTACCGCGGAAGGCGCAAAGGACTCCTCAGCCGAGGACACGAGCCCGGTGAGTATTCCTCTGACATCATGTGAAACCAAAGAGACCCACCCGGTGGTCCAAACTCTGACCCAACAAGACAGCCTCCTCTGTGAGCTGAAGCAGTCAGAGTCCACCAAACACTACCTACCACTGGTAGTTAAAGGTGTAGAGATCCAAGGGTCCCATACCAACGATGCTGTTCTGTCTCTGTGGACAGATAAATCAGCAATTAACCGAGCTTTCTATGAAACCTTGGTTCACAAACACGTGGGTCTAGAACTAATTAAAAAAGCTTTCCGCTTTCCATTAGTTCCCAATAGTTCACAGGTAATGACCGCTGAAGGAGTCATTAACCTAAAACTAAACTGGAACCAACGAGAACTGGTTCACCTGTTTATCGTGATCCGAAACTTACCACATGCAACCTACATAGGCTCTGACATTTTGGTAAGGTTGGGTGTCCACGTGGACACCATCAACAAGGTGCTGTGGTCCCTAAAACCAGCCACAAAGGATCCTCCTGTCCTAGACACAGCAAACCTTAAGGCTGGGCAGACCATTCCAGAGGCCTGCCAGGTTGCTAACAACCAAACCACCACAGTACCACCTCAGGTGATTAACCTAATGGTGTGAATCCACATCATAGCTGGACAAGCTATTAGCCATAAACAGGCATATTTTCAACCTTCTCCTGCGTTTTTCAACTTGGGACTGTCCATGGAAGCCACGAACCAAGTGAGCCTTGACTCCAGGACCACATCTATTGCTGTGTGTAACACAGGCACGGATGAGGTGCTGATCCCAAAAAACACTATGCTAGGATGGTTGATTTCCACTGATTTTCATGATTTTGAACTAGGCATTCCATTTCTGGGAGGACTTCCAGATAACCTGGTACCGAGTCAAGAAACTGGGCCAGTATGGTTCACAAAACCAACACAGGCCATAGCTCTTTTCTCAACCGATGACGTCGACCAAGGACCTCAAACCTATGGTGTCTTACCCATAGACAGGTCCGACGACTCAGAAAGGGATTCGTTGGAGCTCCCCAAAGAGCAAGAACCCTTATCAGTCTCATCACAGATTGAACAGGTGGTCGCCCAAGCCGACGCTCTGACATCTGATGAAGAAAGAGACAAACTTCGCCAAGTTCTTTTAAAATATGAAAAGTCATTTTCAACTGACCCAGACATCATCCAACTTCAGAAGTTGGATCCTGCAATTAACTCGATGATACTATATCTGACTGACCCAGACAAATACACTCCATCAAAAGGCGAACTGGATTCCAATCCAGACCTTAAAGTCCTCTTTCAGCTGCGCAAACA
>NC_056501.1:52339162-52342517 GCF_014905685.2 Nematolebias whitei | reverse complement strand
TCTGTCTGTTCCAAAAACATTTTTCTGTCTGTTCCAAAACATCTCACTGTTTTTCTGACTTCTAGTAACCTCTTACGTCACTAAAACCACACCCCTGTTGGCTCTTTCAGCCAATCAGGACTTCCCAAATGAACCGGAAACAGAACTCTTTAAATGTCGATACTTCCTAGTTCCAAAGTTCTGAGAGCAGAACCGAACGAAAGTTCTGAAGTGCTGGAGTCAGTTGGAAGTTCTTCCGAGTCTCGTGGGGATTATGGAATCTTCCACATCTGAGTGGAACCTCTGACGGGCTCACAGCTCATGTGAGTCCACCTGGGAGGTGAGCTGCTGTTGAACGAAATGATCTCACGACTCCTGAGGTCACAGCTGTTCTTACGGAGACGCTGAAAAGCGTTGAAAGGCAACTCTACACAGAGGCCGAACTATCGTCTGCAAAGGTAAAGAGTCGATCTTCAACTGCGAAGTGTACTGTGGGTTAAGCTGCGTCTAAAAGGAGCATGTTGTTTCTGGTTATAACAGACACATTCCCTCACCCATCTCTCCATTTAAACTTAATTTTCCCATTTTTAAAACTCTTCTATCTGCCAGTAATTAATCCAGATATTTTCAGAAATGTCTGTTGTATTTCAGTTGCAAGTAAGAAATCATGGCCGTATGATTTCTCATTGTAAAGCTCATTAATTAAGCTGTGTTATTGTAATCAATCTGCCAATTATTGTAAATGTGTGATGTGTTTAAATCGTTTTTTTTTTTTTAGGTAATCTACAACGTCACTAGGCGAACCTTCAAGTACAGCCTTCCTAAAATACGTTTTTTTTGTTGTTCGGAATGTGTATGTCTACCAGTGACTTTCAACCAAGCATCTTGAATCTGAGGCTCCTCTCAGAGGTTGTTGGTTCTGTTCAGCCAGCTGCTGGCTGATGTCTCTCCTTCGTTCTGCGTCCATCCTTCGGCGCATCCTTCCTTTATCACTTGCCTCCTCTTCACTCCTTCCTTTATCACCTGTCTCCTCTTCCACTTCTTTCCAGCCCTCATTCCCTTTGTGTACGGTCCCTGATGTCACATGCATCACTGGGTACACTCCAGCAGGGGGCGCCGTTGGACAGGTCTTGAAGTCACATAGGGTGGAGGTTGTTTTCCTGTGTACTCCTCCTGATTCAACCCCTGCACACTCTGGCAAATGAGTGCCAGTTCTTCATAAGCGTTTTTTTTTTACTCTTGGATGGTTCTTTTGGTCCTTTTTAATTTGTCTGCAGCCCCAGAAAGACTTATATATCACATTACTCTGCTCCAAGAGCTCCATCTCTCATTCAGCATAAACCACTTTCATACGGCCCTCAAACTTTATTTTGTAATCCTTTCACTCCACGAGCTGCTGACCGCGCGTTGATCGGAGCCCACACAAGCCTCGACCCAAAACAGTGTCAGCTTTTTTGTTGAACCGATCAAAACACTGATCAGCCTTTGCTCGTTTATTCACACACAGAGATGAGCCTCACTCGTTTCACACACACACACAGACAGATGAGTTGTTTTTTTTTTGCATTTTAATTGTTTAATTTTATTCTATCGCATCGTGTGCGGAATTTTAAATTATGAGTTTTTTATTAATTGCATCGTGTGCGGCATTTTTTATTATGAGTTTTTTATTCATCGCCTTGTGTGCGGCATTTTTAATTATAAGGTTTTTTTTTATTATTTTATAGCGTGGTCCTTTCATTAATTTATTCACGCATTTTCCACAGTCCCCGACTCGCGTTTTAATCCTAGTTTTATTTGCCAATTCCGTCCGTTTAAGGGGTCCCTCAATTCCCCAGCCCGACGTCAGCTGAGCTCACGTGACCCAGTCTACGTTTAACTACCGGCCCGTCGACCGATAGGAGGCGCGCTACTACAGAGATACTACTAGGATTATTTTCTTCCCTTATTTCTGTTTTTGGCCTTCTTAGTCTCTTTTTCTTCTCTTATCTCTTATCTTCACTTTTCTCTTTGACCTTAGTCTTAGCGCTCTCTCTCTCTTTCTTATTTGTACTCTCTTATCCTATATTCTGCACACTTTAAGCTCCGTGCTCAATGCCTCTAGTTATTATTAACATTAGCTACTATTTCTCCTTTATTTCAGGAGACAGAACACACCATGCCCATCCAGAGGCTTCAATTTGGTTTACGGCCGAATAGCGGAGTTTTTGGGCCTTTCGGCCAACTTAGGTAACCCGCTTACCTGTTATTTATGTGAGGCGCCTCTCCTCTGGATGCGAACGGCCGTTCCGCTCATGGGCCGAATCTCACCGCTCCTCGTGTGCTCGAAGGTCATCACGTAGGGGTCACCATTTGAAGGATTTGGGGTGTTCAAAATGACCCGAGCACAGAATTTCAGGAGCACTTCACCTTAGTATTAAAGATTTAATTGAGACAAAGTTAAAGTATGCAGATATTACATGTAATCAGAATGCATTCTGAGGAACAAAAGTCAGAGCGAACCTTGCCTGGACAATCAGCCTCCTGTTTGTTCAACCAAACTTTGTGTCTGTGCGAGATTTATAGGTTTGTCATGTCCCGCCCTTTCGGGTTCAGACAGACTTGTGATTGGATGTCAAAACCTCTTGATGGTCCGAGTGACACCATGTTCAGCCACTCAGGAGCATATCTTACCTCCATGGCAACCTCCGAAGGCTGCAGACAGCTTTCGGCTCATTCCTACTGATAAGGGTTGATTTAAGAGCTTTGTTTTGGAATGTAGGGACACTTACTCTGGCTTTCGCCTGTGTAGTTTTAAAACACGTTTTCTGTGTGTCTGAACTATTATTAATGTGAGAGCATAAATATTCAACCTGTGTTAAGTAAAAAGTATATGAATGTTGTGTTTTAGCATTATTTATGTTTAATCAATGTGTGCGCAGTGTGTCACATTGTTGGGCCCTCAACTCTCAGCTGCTCTACTCAGAGAACAAAGAAGGATCGTTTCCTGCTGCACAAATAAATATCTTACCTGTCTCTGTTTCCCTCAGAATTATATCAAATGTGAACTTGTATGATTGTAGATGAACAGATGCAGAGATATATTCATCAATTAAAACGGATTCCTCATTTTTCTGGACTGAATAAAACGTGCATTGAATTTAATGAAATGCAAACGTGAGACGTCATTTTTCTTTGACCCATCAAAATGAATGCGGTCATTTATTTACAGAATCAAAGTTTAACATCAAACATTTACATTAATTTGGCAAAATATGAAAATAATAACATAATCAATCAATCAGGAAAACCATACGGCCATGATTTTCCGTTGAATCACCACAGACATTTCTGAAAACTGTACAATTATGATCAATTATCCACACGGCGGTGGATG
>NC_056501.1:52322395-52339062 GCF_014905685.2 Nematolebias whitei | reverse complement strand
CTCTCTTGTGTGGTTGGTGGTGCAAATTGGTGAAGGTCTGCTCCTACCACCCGAGATGGGGGTGGGGATGACGGAATGGCGTTAAAAGTAGGAGGTGCAAGTCGGTGCAGACCCGTCCTTATCGCCCGAGGTGGGGGTGTTGGAACGGGGCTAAGGGGAGGAGGTGTAACAGCATCTGTCTGGGGTTGTTGTGGCTGAACCGGACTCTGACCTTGTTCGTCCCTGAGTCCCAGACCAGCTCGCCCCCCATCAGAAATCCTGTTTGCAGCTGTGGCTAGATTCTCCTCACAAGCTTTCAGGCGCTCCTGTGATGTTTGACATTCACTTTGTAAATTCAGACATTGTTGGAGTATCATCGCCTTTTCCGCTTTGCAAACCTCCAGCTCTTTTAATGCTTGCTGTAAGTGTTGTTGTAGTACATCATTGTCTGAACACGCATCTTGGTACGCACGTTCTTTATCCCTAATCCTCCCCTCATATGATTGAGCCTGTACTGACAGCTCAGTCTTTGAGAGGTCCCTCTCAAGCTGAAATTGTTCTTTCTCCAATGCAGACGCACTCATCAACCCGTCGCACCTCTCCTTTTCAGATTCATATCCTCTGGATAGCATGACATTTTGTGCAACCTGATGGTCCAATTCCGCTTTGAGAAGCAGGGAAATTCTTGCTAACCGTTCACGGCTCGATTTTGTATCCTCTGACACTTTAGCTGCTTTTGCCAACCTCTGCAGTTCTTCATCTCTTTGATTGTCATCAAGGTCTTCTAATTGCCCTAATTGATTACCAATAATTGAATTTGTTAAAATATATAAAGCCGTCTGGACAGCATCTTTGGAGTACAAGAGGTCAGTGTTTACCTCCTCGTTCGCCAGCTATTAAAATTTTAAATAGGAGATGTAATCGTTTAGGTGGTAAAATAAAATCAGAAAAGTCTCTTTTTCCTGATATATTTACTCTTATTTAGTGATTTAGCAATTAAACGTGTAGTATATTTCCAGCAAACGAGTAAACTCTCAGCTCTTATGATTATCTGTGCCTGTGTCTACCAAAAAGTTCTCAATTTTTTCATTTTGCACCTGCTTGAGGATTTATCAGTGAATGAAAAAAATTCCTAGTAAACGCCTCTCTGGGCATAAATACTTTACTGACTTTTAATGGTAAGATAACATAACAGTATAAATCAGCTCGAGGAAGTTTGTTAACTCAAAGTTCGTCTTACAGAAATAAAAAAAAACGTTTAATTTCACTCAAAATACCTAAAAACGAAGTGAAAACCTGTGATCTCAAGTCTCTCCAGAAGGTGGCAGCACAACCTTAATTTATTTTAACTCAGACACTGTTAGTGTTATCCAGTAGGGGTCGCTATGACTTCCTGTGGCATCCGGTCGTTAGCTGTTAGCTTTAAGACTAGCATCGGCTAGACTTGGTTAAAACCAACATTTCTGAACGGAATTTTTACTCAAACGTGGCAAAATTTTAGCAATTAGACTTAGAAGAACTTAAACAGCGTTTCAGAACACAGCTTTAAAGCGCTTTTCAGCTTTAAAAAGCAGATTTTATTCCCTATGAAAACGAGTTTTCATTTCCGGGTCATGTGACTGAATCCGCCAATCACAAAGCAGCACGGGGGTGAGAGGAAATGACGTAGGCACGTCATTTACTTCTCAGCAAATCAGAGCGCTTCACAGCAGCCAATCCAACCAATCACGAAGCGTTTACCCAACTAGCATGTTAGATTTATCTGAACAAGTCCGTCAACTTTTCTGTCTTTTAAACTGTCAAAATGCACTTTTTTCTGTTAAAAGATGTAACGATACGCTCCCAGCTGCACTGAGTCGGCGCCCCGGTCTCAAAAACGTCTTTCTAGCTATTTAAACAACTCGTTCGAACTTTTTCAGAACCGAGCCGGTACCAGAACCGAACCGGACCAGAACAGCGTCTGGAACACAGTTTAAACAGAATAAAGCGTTACCACAGCTCAAAGCCAGCTTTAATTACACATAACAGGCGTACAATTTCAGCTTTAAAAAGACATATGACTCACAAGTTCAGCTTCAAACATCCCAGCTCAACACAGCGTAAACATGCAGCGTCTTTGCTCCAAGCGTTGCAGCTACAGTTTGCTACTTTCTCCATGCCAACATGAAATATCAATTATTACACGAATACACAGTCCATGTATGAGCACGTGACGGGCCACCAAAATGTAGATGAACAGATGCAGAGATATATTCATCAATTAAAACGGATTCCTCATTTTTCTGGACTGAATAAAACGTGCATTGAATTTAATGAAATGCAAACGTGAGACGTCATTTATCTTTGACCCATCAAAATGAATGCGGTCATTTATTTACAGAATCAAAGTTTAACATCAAACATTTACATTAATTTGGCAAAATATGAAAATAACAACATAATCAATCAATCAGGAAAACCATACGGCCATGATTTTCCGTTGAATCACCACAGACATTTCTGAAAACTGTACAATTATGATCAATTATCCACACGGCGGTGGATGCGCACTTTACACAGACATTTCTAAAATATCTGGAAGGATTTCTACTTGAGAGAAAAATTTAAAGATGGGAAGAAAGTTTAAAGGGAGTAAAAGATGGTATGTGAGGGGAAGTGTTCACCAGAACCGACACTCTCCATCAGAACCCAGCCTTCCTCGGTACGCTTCGGTAGGAAACTTGACTCATTACCTTTCTGAAGATTAATCAGTAGATATGGAGGTCCAGTTGACGCTACCTGTCCAGCGTCTCCATAGGATGGCTGTGACTCGTCCGAAGTAGTGACGAGATTCCGTCCGACACCAGCTCACATCAGCAATAGCAATAATCCAACTCGGAGGAGCCTTATCATGCTGGACTTCTGTTCTCCCAAACAACTTCTCAGCGCAGAACCGAACTGCTCAGAAGCTTCACCGAACTGAACTTCTCCGCGCAGAACTGAACTGAGAGAACTAGGAAGTACCGGCATTTTAAAGAGCTCTATTTCCGGTATATTTGAGCGTCCCTTATTGGGTAATATCAACCAGACAGGGGTGTGTTTTGTGATGTCAGAGGTTACTAGAAGTCAGAAAAACAAGAATTGTTATGGAACAGGTTAGACTGTTCTCAGAGACAGAGAGAGTTTTGTTTTGGCGAGTTTGGAAAACAGATGCCAACTCTACGTCCGAGAGGATGTAAACAAGACAGTTGTTCCAACACATGTCTGCTTCGACTCCTGACCTTGAAAAACGCACACTTGCTCATTCAAAGACAGAAATCAGAAAATGCATAAAAATCTGTAACAGACCTCAACATGAATTCTAACTCTGCATAAGCATCAAAAATCATTACACTGTTTCACAGTTAATAAAATTGATTAGTTCACTGCAACATCTAAAATGGTTTGAACTAAGACACATTGATTATCAACATTTGTAAAATAGTAATGATAATAAAAAGAGAGTGTTCTTCCACTTGATTTTCAAGAAAGAGAGTCTCAGGATGGGTGAACCTGTATTTCTGGATTCAAATCAATGAAATGACAGTTTCTGTCCCACAAGGTTCTTAAGGTCAAGGGTTTTGACCTTAGGCTTAGTCTTGACATCAGGTTAAGTTCACTACATGATTATCCTTAGCATTTATGAGATAATATATAACATGAAGTAATTAGTGTATGAATATACATGCATACACCTTGTAGAAAATGCATAATTTCACATCATCAGAGAAATGTCAAGGCTTGTCAAAAGATATAAAATCCAACACACCCTCTTTTGGTGTCAGAAGTTATTTATAAAGCACTTAAAACAGCTACAAGGCCCACCAAAGTGCTGTACAGACAAAACAACAGGTAACACACAAAGCAAAATACAAAATTAGGTAAATCAGAATGTAGACATAAAAACGATACAGATAATTGACGACAAACCAGTGGGGAGCATACAGGATCAAAACACAGATCATCTGGTGTTGAAAGCTACTGAATAGTAGTGAGTTTTTAAATGGGACTTGAAAACCGAGAGGGAGGGGGCCAGTCTGACAAGCAGAGGTAACTCGTTCCAGAGTCTTGGTCCTGCTACAGAGAAGGCCCTGTCACCTCTGCGCTTAAGACAAGATCCTGGAACTGTGAGGAGCAACGGGTCCGCTGACCTCAGGGAGCGTGGTGGGACATACGGTTGTAGCAGATCAGAGAGATGGGGGGGGGGGACACTGTTCAGTGAATTGTAGACCTACATGAGTATTTTGAACTGGATTTGAAAGTGAACCGGTAACCAGTGCAGTGAGGCCAAAACTGGTGTAATGTGCTCTCTTTTGCCTGTACTGGTTAAAAATCGGGCTGCTGCCTCTTAACAGAGGAGGAGGCCTCAGATTTCCACTTTCAAAAACCTATAATGCAACTTTAAGAGAGAGAACTTTGCAGAGAGTGGTGAAGGCTGCACAGAAATCTGTTGGAGTCAGTCTCCCCACCATCACAGACATCTACACCTCCAGATGCAGGAAGAGGGCCACCTGCATCATGAAGGACCCCACCCACCCAGCACACACACTTTTTGCCCCACTCCCCTCAGGAAGGAGGTTAAGGAGCATTAAGTGTAGAACCACTAGACTGAGGAACAGCTTCTACCCTGAGGCTGTTAGACTCATGAATCTCTAACTAGAATAATCACTGTGAAAAACCATATCATGTTGTTGCTGATCTGTTTCATGTTGCTGCTGATCTGTTTCAATGTTGATGTGTTCATGCGTGCACATCTGCTCACAGACTCATGTTCATGTTTGTGCTGATGTTCAATGTTTTATGTTATGAGTGCTTAGTGTATATTTAGTTGATGTTTTTCTTAGTTCATATCTTAGATGTTGTTACTGTTTTTCTTATACATTTTATTGTTGGATGTAACTGGGACCCTGTGTACATAATTTCGCTCCACCACATGTACCACATGAGGTGCGAATGACAATAAAGAAACTCTGACTCTGACTCTGACTTAAGACTGATTCCCAGCCAGTTTTCACACTTGATGGGAACAGAGGGGCCTCGTCTGTGAATTAGAGTAACAAAGACTTTAAGAAACCCCTACTGTTAAGGTGTTTAGGTGTGAATTACCAATCTACATATGTGTGTGTGTCTTATCTCACTCAGCCTTATAACCTGAATCTCTCACTCACTGCTCTTTGAATTGAGAAAGCTCCTCAGATAAGGAGCAAAATGTCTTCTGTTACAAATAAAGTCCAGTTGTTTTTGTATTGAACACTTTTTGTTTGAATTCATCATGTCCTAGATGACTGAGAATCTTCACCAGCATAATTTAGAATGTACTTCTCCCACCAGCTGGCTAAATTTGAAGCCAGAAAGAAAGCTGGATCATTCTCTCATTAGTGATTCTGATGTAGAAAAGAAAGAAAGAGCAACAGAACGTCAAATGAGACAGATCAAACTCTTGTTCATGAACCTGCAATCAAGAAAATATATCAGGTATCTGACTCGAGTTACTGTATCAGCTGAAAGTGGCCTGTGGCTTGGACAACGTTTTTAAATTTTGGCTCCTTTTGGTAATTGAGTTCGACACCCCTACAAACTGACGGTTACAAAATTGTGAAATGGTTTACAGTTATGAGCTTTTCAAGTCATGCATGTTGGAGGCTCTGCTGTGCAATCTAACCAGTACTTCCCATCCATCAGCACAAATTTGTGTCAGGTCACCATCACTGAGGGGACAAGCAGGGTCAGCTGTGGATTGAGGCTACAGAACTGGAGAAAGAGGTGGGAAAATGAAACTTCAACGAGCTTTGTATTACAGTTCAGTGCCACAGGGCTTTTTGTTGGGGTTTACTAAGACACTTAAATAATAGTTGTTGGCAGTAGAGGAGCATTAGCTGAAAGGATCCTCTCCTGTGGAAAAAAAAGCTGAACTGCCCCACTCAAGTTCCCATGAGAGGTCTGGGCCGGCACCAGTATATATTTCTGAGGTATAGCTGTTTTATAAACGGTAACAGTGATATATTAAATTATTGTAGTTTGTTACCATAAGACTAAATTGAATATTGAAACTGGATGGTCTTATTACAAAAGGTATAAAAGGATTTTCTACTGGTTTAGTTCTAAAAGTTAACCAAAAGATTTATATTACAATAATATTTGGCTCAGATAGATACTGCTCACATTAGCAGGAGTGGAAATACTCAGATCAAGTTTGTAGCATGTTCTTACAGTCATACTGATACTACAGTCAGAACATGCAACAACACAAACTGTCAGATTTTCTCCTGTTTAGATCAACAAAACAATGTATTTATCGAGGCTTGTTGTGTATGAGAACAACAAGGTTCTGTTTTGGGACTACTGTTTAGTCAGCTTAAAGGTCATTGACCTAACACTGGTGTGGAATGATACTATGGCGGTGCACAGAAGTGCAGTGGCTTCTCATGCTCCCGGAATTAAACCTTATTTTAATTATTTTAATTGCTGTGAGGCTGTTTTAGGCACTAGTTCAGTGCTAAATTCACGGTAGAGCTGTCATTTCTAACCAAACCCAAAACCCGGCCCGGACCAACCCGGATTAGGGCCGGTCCGGGCCATTATAATGTGACTAAAGTCTTGGGTTTTGGTGCTGTTTTATGAATCATACAACACAAATAAAACTAAGAATGCACAATATAAAATTGTGTTAATCTACGTGTAGAGGAGGAGGCAGTAAGTGTATATGTTGAGAAGATGAAGAAAGAAAGAACAGTGAAGTAGTTAATCAGACAGTGAAGAGATCGCTGGCGCATTGCACAATAATTGCGCACGTGGACTCAGGCTTCTGCAGTTTTACGAATCATACAGCACAAAGAAAACTAAATGCCCAATATAAAATTGTATTAACCTACTTGTTGAGGAGGAGGCAGGTCAGTCCGACCGGCTGGTTTAAAGAGGTTTAAAAAAGTTGCGTTAAACTCAGATGGACACCTGTCCCCGGCCACGCACGTCCGCTGACTCGCTGGTTGGAATGGACTTGTGATCTGACCAGGGTGTATCCCACCTTTCACACAGTGACTGCTGGACATGGGCACCAGCAGCCCCCACTACCCAAAAATGAAGAAGCTGGTAAAGATGATGGATGGATGGATGGATGGATCAGCTGATAGCCAGCTGCGCGTGTCTCTGCACCTGCTCTCATCTGGGGTGAAGGAAGTAGCAGAATCTACAAAAGCCAAAGCGAGCAGCGTGTTCAATTAAAATAACCTTGTTCTATATTTTTCCAAATAATTTTGATCTAAAAATAGTTGTGTTCATCTGTATAATTGTCATAATGACAGGGTGTACCCAGAAATGGACTGAAGGACAACAGACTCAGGATCATAAAATAAAGGGGGATTTATTTTACAGTGATAATAATAAACAGTCAGGAGCTGAAACTGGAAACCCCTGGAAGGGAAAGGGTAGACGATTAGAAGCTTTATAGTTGGAGGAATGATGATATGATGGACAGCAAAAATAATATTCTTCTTACTGTGAATGACAGGTGGAGTGACTCAGGGTGGAGATATAATAAATCCAAATTCCAGCAAGAGGTTGATGCATGGGTGGAGCGTGGAGGCCGAGGTAGGAGGGGTAGCAGTTTGGTTAGAGTCCATGAGGAGAAACTTGAGCTCAGGTAGGTACAGACCAATCCACAGGTAAGCATGAAATGTCCAGGACTGGAGGCGCAGGGAAAACTAAGGTCTGTCAGAAGCAGAGGAGACACACAGGTAAGTATTTCAAAACACATAAACACTAAAAAGCCAGGAGCACAAGTGCCCTCAACAAGATATGCTCCGGAACTGGATGAAGCAAGTCTGCAGCCTCATATAGTCCTGGAGGTAATTCGGGAGATGGCCAGCAGCTGAGTATGATTAACTCTGCTGCAGGAGCTCAAGAGTCTGTGGAGAGAACACACTGGAACCCCTACAGTAATAGCCTATCTTTAGAGTTGATTTTTTTTTAGGCTATTCATTTTGTATGCTAATATCCATTTGGTGACTTATTAATAAAAATAAATATTATATATTCCTTTCATTACGTTTTGAAAACTATCATGTCAAACTGATTTGCTTACAAAAGCAGTAAAAGCTTAATAAAAATTAAAAAAAAGGTTTTTTTTTTGGTTTTTTTAGGGTTTGGCCCTCTAATTACTGGTAATCCGTTGGGTCCGGGTAGGGCTCGGAAAAAAAAACAACCTACGGGCTTAGTCTGGATTTATTAGGCCCGAATGCAACTCTAATTAATGGCTCAAGTACAGCTCAACCTAACTGATGGTCATCAGAGACAGTTCTGTATTAATATATGACCAAGGCTGCTCTTTGCCTAACAGAAACTTGGCTTAACCATACCATACCATTTTATTTATAAAGCACTTTCAACAGCGACAGGGCCAACCAAAGTGCTGTACAAACAGAAACAAACAGGCAAAAGCACATAGCAACACATAACATAATGTAAATTCAATATATATAAACAAAATAACAGCAGATAATAACATAATGGCTAACACAGTGTGATGTTGAAAGCCAGGAAATAGTACTAGGTTTTTAAGCGAGATTTAAAAACTGTGAGGGAGGGGGCCTGCCTGACAAGCAGGGGTAAGTTGTTCCAAAGTCTTGGGCCTGCTACAGAGAAGGCCCTGTCACCTCTGCGCTTAAGATGCATTCCTGAAGCTGAGAGAAGCAACTGGTCCGTTGACCTCAGAGAACGTGGTGGGACATACGGTTGCAGCAGATCAGTGAGATAGGAGGGTGCAGAACTGTTCAGTGATTTATAGACAAGAGTATTTTGAACTGGATACGAAAGTGAACCGGTAGTCAGTGCAGGGAGGCCAAAACAGGTGTACTGTGCTCTCAACAACGCTCTTAACAACAACATGCCAGACTCAGCTTTCTAGGTCAACAGTCTTCAGTTATTCTGAGCGGGCCGTGACCATCGGTCGGGTCAAACATGGGGGGGCGCGCTCTGTATGTTCGTGAATGAAGATTGGTGTATGAACTGTGGACTGGTAAAAAGCTGCTGCTTTGAGGCGATAGAACTTATTACTGTGAAATGTCGGCCATACTATCTGCCACGGGAGTTTACTAAATTGTTCGTCCCCATTGTTTACATCCCGCCGGGCGCTAATGCTAAAGAAGCATCAAAGGAGCTGTATGACACCATTAGCTTACTGCAGATAAAGCACCTGGAAGTGTTTTACGTGGTTGCGGGGGACTTTGACCACATGAAACTGATGGGCACTCTGCCCAGTTTTTACCAGCATGTCAAGTTTCCTACACGGGGAGATAACACTCTGGACTGTATGTCAGAGTCAGAGTCAGAGTCAGAGTTTCTTTATTGTCATTCGCACCTCATGTGGTACATGTGGTGGAGCGAAATTATGTACACAGGGTCCCAGTTACATCCAACAATAAAATGTATAAGAAAAACAGTAACAACATCTAAGATATGAACTAAGAAAAACATCAACTAAATATACACTAAGCACTCATAACATAAAACATTGAACATCAGCACAAACATGAACATGAGTCTGTGAGCAGATGTGCACGCATGAACACATCAACATTGAAACAGATCAGCAGCAACATGAAACAGATCAGCAGCAACATGATATGGTTTTTCACAGTGATTATTCTAGTTAGAGATTCATGAGTCTAACAGCCTCAGGGTAGAAGCTGTTCCTCAGTCTAGTGGTTCTACACTTAATGCTCCTTAACCTCCTTCCTGAGGGGAGTGGGGCAAAAAGTGTGTGTGCTGGGTGAGTGGGGTCCTTCATGATGCAGGTGGCCCTCTTCCTGCATCTGGAGGTGTAGATGTCTGTGATGGTGGGGAGACTGATTCCAACAGATTTCTGTGCAGCCTTCACCACTCTCTGCAAAGCTTTTCTTTCTGCAGCTGTGCAGCCTCCATGCCACACGTTGATGCTGGAGCACAGGATGCTCTCCACTGCACACCTGTAGAAGGAGGTGAGGACTGAGCTTCCCAGACCAGCTCGCCTCAGCCGTCTGAGGAAGTAGAGTCTCTGATGAGCTTTCTTGATCAGGCTGGTGGTGTTGTTGCTCCAGCTGAGGTTGTCATTCAGGTGTACACCCAAGTACTTGTAGCTGGAGACCACTTGTAGCTGTAGCTGTATGTACACTAATATTCGCGGTGCGTACAGAGCTCTTCCTTGCCCCCATCTCGGTTTCTCCGACCACCTCTCAACCACCTGTTGGTATCAGCTATCGTCCGCTAATGAGATGGATTAGGCCAACAAAGAAGACAGTCACTGTGTGGCCCTGGGATGTAGACGCTGTGCTCCAGGTCTGTTTTCAGTGCACAGATTGGCAAGTCTTCAAAGAAGCCGCTACGAGGGAGAGGTTGACTTGGAGGAATGCAACTCCTCTGTTCTTGGCTTCATCTCCAATTGTGCTGATGATGTCATCACCACCATCTAGAAACCTTGGCTGAATGCTGAGGTGAGAGCTCTGCTGAAAACTAGGGATGCTGCGTTCAGGACAGGTGAGGCATCAGCACTCTGAGAGGCAAGGAAAAGATTGACCGCAGGCATTGTAAGGGCCAAAGCCACATACGCCCAGAAAATTCAGGGTCACTTCATCATTGCCAGATGCATTCAGTAAGTTCTACGCTCGCTTTAAGGATCCTAATACCCACCCCCAGCACCAGACTTATACCACCACCCAGTGACACACCCCTCAGCATCCCCCTCAGCACTGGCTGGCCCAGGGCTGCGTGCTGAGCCCCGTCCTATTCACTCCACTGACATATGACTGCTTGGCTAGACACCCTAGCTGCCATATAGTGAAATTTGCGGATGACACAGCAGTAGTGGGATGCAAATAAAAATGAGACAATAAAATAAAAATATTTCAAAATATAATTTTTTTTTGTTGTATAAGATAAATATTTTATAGTTAATGATGAGTAAAGTTGTTTCGTTCATTAATGATGTCTCTGTTTGTAAATTATCTAGACTGACCCTGGGGTTTTTTGATCTGCTCAGAGACGGGATTATAATGACATTATGACCCAGTTCTGACTGGGTTAAACTGGGCCAGCAACTCTAAAAAGAGTCTCCCAGGGATTCAATATCCGTCAAGGAATAGAGTTCATTTTGCTTGCTACATCACGCAGAAAGGCTTTTGAAGCACCGTCTCATTTTTTCCTTACACTTCAAACCACATAAGATCCATTTAGATCACCCTTAGTCCTCCTCATACACGTGACAAGTTGTGCCCCCCTTCTGCAAAGTAGGAGTCTAGGCCCTATAAATCTGTAATGCCTTTGGACATCAGCCCCTTCCGGTTCCTGATTGCGTTGTAGACCGGACTAGTCAGCACTGTAAACTGTAACCTTTTCCTGCCTTGATTTTAATACAATTGGTAAAACTGAATTCATGTTATATATTATTCATTAATATAAGTTTGAAGATGGCTGCCGTGTCCGCACGTACGGATGGCCGTTGCGCTTCACGGGAGCTATTAATCTCTAAAATTAAAATTTAATTTAACTGCAAACAATTCAAACTAGTTAAACTAATATTGTTGACTCACTTAATGGTACGTGGTGGATCAGGTTCGCATGTCGTGGCTTTGCTGACTGTTGGAGCCGCGTGAGTCGCGTGGGATCCTGTGGGCGTTGGCCGCTGGGTAGCGGTCAGGTGGAGGTCGGCGTTCGAGAGGCGGGTGGACCTCGTCGCTGGTGTAGGCTTTCGGCTATTCAGCCGTGGGGCTGCGGCGGCTGGGACGAGGCGCGGCGGGGCGATATCGCCATTGGAACGGTGTTCCAGTGTGGAACCAAACTGCTGACGTGTTCTTGGAGCGCTGGAGTAACAGGTTTTAAATTTCCCGGGATTCGGACTCGCGGCGTCGGCTGGTTTGTGGAAGAAAGAGGATTTAGATCAACGTCTTGCTGAACCGCTGCCATCGGGCAGGAGGAGACTGTGAGTTTATAATGGCCAAATCCAAACAAAAAAAACATGAATTGGAACCAAGTTCTGATGATATGGAAGAAATAAAAAAATCTTTGAGTTTTATGAGCGCTGAACTCTCAAAGGTAACATCCCAGCAGAAACTTCTGATTGGGTTGTTTGAGGAAGTGAAACAATTAAAACTACAAATAAACCTCAAAGATAAAAAATAATGGAACTCGAAGAAAGATTGGATGACTTGGAACAGATATCTAAACAAGACAATCTGATTATAACAGGGTTGGACATTAAACGTTCATTTGCAAAAGTTACCTCAGGTGAAGAAACTACGGAAGATTCGTCTCTTCAGGAACAACTAACTCTGGAAGAAAAGGTGGTCTCTTTCCTGCAGGCTAAAAAGATTGACATTCACCATGAAGATATCTCTTTGTGTCATACCCTTCCTGGCAAAATTGATAAATCTAAACCGGTCATTGTTTTGAAATTCATCAGCAGGAAATTAAGAAATAAGGTAATAATGCAGGCAAAAAAACTAAAGGGAACAAACGTGTATATAAATGAACATTTAACAAAAAGAAATGGAAATCTTGCACGAGAAGCACGGTTATTAAAAAAACAAAACAAATTATTTTCGACATGGACAAGAAATGGAAAAATATGGATAAAAGCGCAAGATGGATCACAACCAAAAATAGTAAAAGACATGAAGGATTTAGATAAATTTAGATAAATCTAGATGACAAATAATTACAGACATGTAAAACTTTGAACATATAAAATGCATAAGAATTAGACTGATGAACAAAAACACTGAATAATGATGACATACGATGAATCAGAATTCAATGTTGAAGAGGTGATTGACAAAAAATTTTTTCCAATTAGAAAAGAAAGTAAATATTATAATGATGATCAGTTCAATGTTATAAACACAACTAAAGAAGATCTTTCTATTATTCATTTAAATTGCAGAAGTTTAAATGCAAATCTATTAAACATTTCAGAGTATTTACAAGGATTAAATAAGACTTTCAAAATAATAACATTATCTGAGACATGGTTAAACGATGAAAATATGAATAATGCTTTCATTGAAGGGTATAAGTTACATCATATTAACAGAAAAAACAAAAGAGGAGGTGGAGTGGCTATATTTATAGACAATGAAATCAAATGCAAATTGATAAGCGAAATGTCAATAATGGTGGAAGATATGTTGGAAATGATAACAATAGAAATAATAAAAAATAATACAAAGAACATCATAATAAGTTGTGTATATCGATCGCCATCCTCAAATATTGAGCTATTCACTGATAAACTATTGGAGTTATTAGAAAAAAGTAGAAATAAAAATGTTTTTCTATGTGGAGACTTCAATATTGACCTAGGAAATATCACTGATTCAAACAACATAAGTATATTCATAAATTCAATGTATAGTCTAAATCTTTGTCCATTAATATCAAATCCTACAAGAATCACAAATCAAAGTGCTACTATAATTGATAATATTTTCACAAATGTAACAGACGGTGATATGCTGAGTGGTATCTTGAAGACTGATCTTAGTGATCACCTACCAGTCTTCACTATTTACAAGAAAGAAAATGGTATAATTAAAACAACTACAAGAAAAAACAAAAAAATTAACACGTCAAAAAAAGCATTAGACAAATTAAAAGCTGAGTTGGAACATCAAAAATGGGATAATGTGTACATAAATGATGCGAATAAATCTTATGATGAATTTATGACAATTCTAGAGGTCATCTATTATAAACATTGTATGCAAAAGAATTACACTAAGAAAAACAAAGTGGATTATCCATGGATGACCAAAGGATTAAGAAATGCATGTAAAAAAAAGAATCATTTGTATTCGTGTTTTTTGAAATCAAGGACCAAGGAGGCTGAAGAGAAATACAAAAAATACAAAAACAAATTAGTTAGTATCATAAGGAAACACAAGAGGGAATACTACAGTAAATCATTGCATGAATGTAAAGGTGATATGCGCACAACATGGAGAGTAATGAATACTGTTTTAAAAAAGCATAAAGAGAGAACGGGACTTTCACAACATTTTGTGGAAAACGATGTGGAAATCTATGAAAATGATGAGATTGTCAATGGATTCAATAATTATTTTGCAAATGTTGGGTCTTGTCCAGCAGCTTCGATTCCTAAAGTGGAAAAAAATTTAAGTTATTTAAGAAATGGTTGTGTTGACAGTATGTTCTTGAGTGGAACAGATAAGGAGGAAATAATGAAAGTTGTCAAAAAATTTGCTGATAAAAGATCAAAGGATTGTGAAAATATGGATATGGTGGTTGTAAAGGAAATAATGAGTTATGTGATTGAGCCATTTACATACATCTGTAATTTATCATTTTCAAAAGGAATTTTCCCAGATAGAATGAAGGTTGCTAAGGTAGTTCCTCTTTTTAAAAATGGTGACAAATGTACATTTAGTAATTATAGGCCTATATCTCTATTACCACAGTTCTCTAAAATTCTTGAAAAATTGTTTATGATTAGATTAGATACATTTCTTGAGAAAAATAATATTTTAAGTAATAATCAATATGGTTTTAGGTCAAACTGTTCAACATCTTTGGCTCTCATGGAGTTGATAGAACAAATTACTACAGCGGTTGATCAAAAACAACATTGCATAAGTATATTTGTGGACTTAAAAAAAGCATTTGACACAATCGATCACACCATTCTGCTTGATAAATTGAATCATTATGGTATTAGAGATCCTGCTCTGCAGTGGATAAGCAGTTATTTGAGAGATAGAAGACAGTTTGTTCAAATAGATGAAGTAAAATCTAATTTGTGCAGAACTCCATGTGGTGTACCACAAGGTTCAATACTTGGACCTAAATTGTTTATATTATATGTAAATGACTTAATTGAAGTATCTGATATCTTCAAATGTGTTTTGTTTGCTGATGACACTACTTTTTTCTGTCTGGGTAAAGATATGGAACAATTAATTGAGTTGATAAACAAGGAATTTGTAAAAATACAGGATTGGTTTAAATCAAATAAGTTATCATTGAATATTGATAAAACTAATTTTATGGTATTTAGTAAAAAAAAGATAACTTTGGATTTTTGTTTCAAAATTGATGGCATTAAAATATGTAGAGTAAATGAAGTAAAGTTTCTGGGCGTAATCATTGATGATAAACTAACATGGAAACAACATATAAATTTTGTAAAAACTAAAATATCAAAGTCCAGTGCAGTATTATATAGAGTAAGGGACTTGTTAAATAATGAAGCTTTACATTTACTTTATAATACAATTGTAGTCCCACATTTTACTTATTGTGCCAATGTTTGGGGTACAGCATGTAAATCCACAACAAGGCCTATATTTATTCTGCAAAAAAGAGCAGTAAGAATTATAACAAGAAAGAGTTATTGTCATCCTTCTAATGTTCTGTTTAGTCAATTGAAATTACTTAAGTTTTATGATTTGGTGGATTATAATATTCTTTTACTTATGTTTAAGGCCCATAATTGTTTGCTGCCATCAAACATTCAAACATATTTTGTAAAAAGGACGAGTGGTTATAACCTAAAGGGATCAGAGATCTTTGTAAAACCTAAGTACAGAACCAGTTTGAAGGGACGCTCTACGACCATACATGGAATAGGTTTATGGAATAATTTGGAGGATGATGCAAAAATGGAGAAGTCAATTTTTACATTTAAGAAAAAGATAAAAACTATTTTGTTGGAAAAATATAAACAACTGTTTGTCTAATTATTTTAAATGTAAAATCTGTTTGAGTTATCTACGTTGTTGCAATATTGTGATTGACTTTTTGTTTGAATTGATAGTTAAATTGATCTGTTAAAGAAGGAGCAGATTTGATAAGAATTTTTTTCTTCTTCTGCTTCCTTTCATTTTATGTTTATTTTTTTTAAATTATCTAAATTGTATTTGTGTGTTTTTTTAATGGAACTGAAATGAAATAAATAAATAAATAAATAAATGTTTTCTTGATTTATTAAATAGTGTGAGTTGCCGCTTCTGAGGAAGGTCCGAGCCGGGGGGAGCAGTGTGGGCTGGAGGCAGGTCCTGGGTCCGAGAAGAGGCCTAAGGCCAACAGCTAGCTGCAGTGAACTGTGACTCGCATCCAGCTCCCATTGTAACATCTCTGAGTGGTGATGTATTTCCACCCTGGGGCACAAAAATATTTGCCCATAGACTCTCGTTAAAAGTTGTACATGTGCAGTAAGCTCCTTTGCAATACAAAAGAATCAAATGACTCTAGGTGCACCTCTCCTGCGCCTAGAGCTGAATTCATGGTACGGATTGTGCTTCTGGAACATGTTGACACAATCAGGCTATGTGTAAAAGAGGCTTGCTGTTGCAGGCAGGCTTTAAGCCAGTGGAAGCCCTGCCTATGTTTCTATTTCAGACTGATATACCTCTCAACTTTTAGGCGTCTCTGTTTGTGAAAAACCTTCAGCTGGCTGTGTATTCTAAAAGTGGGAATTGGTGAGTTTGTTTGTTTGTAATTTTTTGGAGCTAGCATGCTAATGCTAGCCTCCAGGTTTTGGGCTCTGTGATAAATCAGTGCTTTTGCTACATTTATTTGAACGTGCTTATAGAAAAAAAAATATTTTCTAACATTAATATGTTTCTATACTAAATGTCACTGATGATATTGTTATACTATTTCTGAACACCTGCATTTGTATTGAT
>NC_056501.1:52308362-52322295 GCF_014905685.2 Nematolebias whitei | reverse complement strand
CTGATGATATTGTTATACTATTTCTGAACACCTGCATTTGTATTGATCTGGATAATGAAAAATAATCATCTTGCAATAAGTAAGTAGCTCCTAATATTTACATAAAAGCATTTAAATTGAATGTACATTGACATGGTGAAATGTGATTGCTATATTGTATGCTCAGGTGCAATATTAGAACCTTTAATATTAGAAATATGTAAGAGTACTCAAATAATGAGTTTGATTCTATTTATATTATGAACTTATATTAATATAATAATGACAATAAAACATGTGCATGTATTACTTACTTTGTATATTTATGATGGTTTTAGACATTGATAAGTCAGAGTCAGAGTCAGAGTCAGCGTTTCATTATTGTCATTAATTTTATACTCAGTGTCCCAGTTACATCCAACAATAAAATGTCAAAGAAAAACAGTAACAAGATCGAAGATATGAACGAAAAAAAATATCAACTAAAAATAAACTAAGCACTAATAGCATAAAAACAATATGCAGAAAAGCAGCATGAACATGAGTCTGTGTGAGTAGATGAGCACGAATGAGCACAGCAACATGAAACAAATCAGCAGCAACATGAAACAGATCAGCAGCATGATGTGATTTTTCATGGTGAATATTCTGGTTAGAGATTCATGAGTCTAACATCTTCAGAGCAGAAGCTGTTTCTCAGTCTAGTGGTTCTACACTTAATGTTCCTTAACCTCCTTCCTGAAGGGAGAAGGACAAAAAGTGTGTGTGCTGGGTGAGTGGGGTCCTTCATGATACAGGTGGCCCTCTTCCTGCATCTGGAGGTGTAGATGTCTGTGATGGTGGGGAGACTGACTCCAACATCTTCTGTGCAGCCTTCACCACTCTCTGCAAAGCTTTTCTTTCTGCAGCTGTGCAGCCTCCATGCCACACGTTGATGCTGGAGCACAGGATGCTCTCCACTGCACACCTGTAGAAGGAGGTGAGGACTGAGCTTCCAGACCAGCTCGCCTCAGCCGCCTGAGGAAGTAGAGACTCTGATGAGCTTTCTTGATCAGGCTGGTAGTGTTGTTGCCCCAGCTGAGGTTGTTGTTCAGGTGCACACCCAAGTACTTGTAGCTGGAGACCACTTCCACTGCAGATCCTCCTATATTCAGGGGGTGGAGTAGGTGTTCCTTCTCAAGTCCATGACCATCTCCTTCATCTTCTTCACATTGATGTGAATGTTATTCTTCTTGCACCAGCTCTCCAGGTGTTCCACCTCCTGCCTGTAGCTGGACTCATCATTGTTTGTGATACATCCCACCACCACTGTATCATCTGCAAACTTTACAATGTGACAGTCTGGATGGGTAGGTGCACAGTAATATGTGAGCAGGTGAGCAGAGTGAACAGGAGAGGGCTCAGCACACATCCCTGAGGGGAGCCAGTGCTGAGGGTTGTGGTGGAGGAGGAGAAGTTATTGTTATAATGTGGAGTTACCCAGATGAACAGACTGAGAGGAAAACAGAACCAAACTTGAACGTAATTGAAAAATGTTTATTTACAGTGAATGAAAATAAACTATTTACAAACAGGATCTGGGGCTGTGGAGACAGAGGAGGAGGATTACTTTATGACGAGGAGTTTGATCCAACAGTTGAATATTCAAGGTCTTTGAGAGGCTTACAGTGAAAGGAGTAAGGACGGCTGGTGGACAGGCTGAGGGTTTTTCTCCTTCCAGGACGATGACCAGGCAGACTACAAAGGCAAGTGGTGGAAGGCGTGTGCAGGCAGCTGAGCACCAGGAATCACAGGTAAGTTTATCCTCAGAGTTCTCTTCAATACTTCAGAATACAGGACGGGATCCAGGACATCAAGACTTGGCAGGTAGAACAATGCTCCAGCAATGACTGGAGCTCAACTGGAGCCTTAAGTAGTCCTAGCACCAATTAGGGAATATGGTCTCAGCTGCGGCTGCTCATCAGCGCCGCCCCTGCCTTCATGAACCTGGAGGAAGAAAGATTAAAAAAACCCTACAGTTATGGATCCTCACTGACTGTGGTCTGTTTGTTAAGAAGTCTAGGACCCAGTTGTAAAAGGAGTGGCTTATGTCCCTTTTCCACTGTCACGGCGCGGGTCGGATATTTCCGGCTTGACGCGTGTTTGAGGTCTTTTCCATGGTTCTTGGGACCAGCTCACCTCCCAGAATTCTGGCCTGGCTTTGCAAGGGGTCCAAGCGACCCGAACAGTGATGTCAGAAAAACTGTCGGTCACTGATTGGTTGGGGGAGGAGTATGTGGAGTCTTTCCAAACAACCCGATCCGCCATTTTTCTCTATCGCCTGCCATTAGCGATAACTCGAGGAGCGTATCTTTTAGTATTTTGAAGCTATACAAAAACAATAATGTCAAAGCCGTGGTCAAATGCAGAAGTGCAGGTGTTGTTGTGCTTGGTGGCCGAGGAAAAAAGTCAAAGCGAGCTAGATGGAGCGATTGGAGGGTGGTTTGGACACGGCCATTGCTCTACTTGAATCATTTATAGAAGATGGTGAGTGTTTTCTAACTTTAAACATATTTTAAGTTACTCATTCCATCGGTTCTGAACATATTTTTAACTAACAAAAGAGGCTGACGCCATAATAGGACAACATCGGTGTTACGATGCTAAGATTATTTGCATAAACGATAACTGTCCTCCGGTCCCGTTTCTCACTGTATTTTATCCAGAACGTATTTCAGCGCGTGACGGTTCGTCTCTAAACTCCACATTAAACCCTCCAAGCCTCCCGGCTCCTGCTCCTGCTCCATCAGCGGAGTCTACACCTGACAGAGCTCCATCACAGCCCAGCTGCACCTCATAGAGCAGCACAACGCTGCAGCATTCTTTGCTTGGTAAGAACAGATGCAACATGTTCCACATCACTTTATTTGTGCCGATAAGTACTTGATTTATTTTATTTTTAAAGTAAAAAATAAAATGTTGAATAAATACTGAATACGCACCACATGTTGAACATGTGGTGGCATGAAATTATGTTCACAGGGTCCCAGTTACAGAAAACAATAAAATGTAAAAGAAAATAATTAATAAGATCTAAGATATGAACTAAGAGAAATATCAACTAAAACATCTACTAATAAAACACTTAGCACTAATAGCATTAAACAATCAAAACAATACACCAAACAGCAACATGAACTTGAGTTTGTGCAGCCTTCTGAATATCTAACCAGGATAATCATTGTGAAAAATCACATCATGTTACTGCTGATCAGTTTCATGTTGCTGCTGATCAGTTTCATGTTGCTGCTGATCAGTTTCATGTTGCTGTGTACATTTGTGCTCATCTGTTCACACAGACTCATGTTCGTGCTGCTGTTCGGCATATTGTGTTTATTGTTTTTATCCTATTAGTGCTTAGCATAGTTTTAGTTAGTGTTTTTCTTAGTTCATATTTTAGATCTTATTACTGTTTTTCTTTTACATTTTATTGTTGGATGTAACTGGGACCCTGGGCAGCACGGTGGCGCAACTGATCGAGCTGCTGCCTCTCAGTGAGCAGGTCCTTGGTTCAAACCCCGGTCCAGGGGCCTTTCTGGGTGGAGTTTGCATGTTCTCTCCGTGCATGCGTGGGTTTTCTCCGGGTGCTCCGGTTTCCTCCCACAGACCAAAAACATGCATGTTAGGCTGATTGGTAACTCTAAATTGTCCCTAGGTGTGAGAGAGTGAATGGTTGTTTGTCTCATTTGTCTGTATGTGGCCCTGCGATGGACTTGCAACCCGTCCAGGGTGTACCCCGCCTCTCGCACAGTGATTGCTGGACATGGGCACCGGCGACCCCCGTGAGCCAAAATAGAATAAGCGGGTAAAGATAATGGATGGATGGATGGGTAACTGGGACCCTGTGTACATAATTTTGATCCACCACATGTACCACATGTGGTGCGAATGACAATAATATCTCTATAATACTTTCTGATTCATATATCCATTGTTATTACTATATTATTTTTATTATGTTTAAATCAATTTATTTTTCATTTTCTTATTTCATCAGTTTCTTATTATTAATATATCTATTATAGCTGTTAGCAGCACCTTTCTTTGTTTGATGCATTTATTCAAAAACAGTATGTAGCTTGAATTAACCACATTTTTCTTATTTTTGTTGTAAAGTGGAGGTACACAGATAAACAGACTGAGAGGAAAACAGAACCAAACTCGAATGGAATTGAAAAATGTTTACAGTGGATGAAATAACTATTTACAAACAGGATCTGGGGCTGTTGAGACAGAGGAGGAGGATTACCTCACTATGAGAAGTCTTATCCAACAGGTGAGTGACCAATGTCTTGAGATGCTTACAGTGAAAGGAGTAAGGATGGCTGGTTGAGCAAGGCTGAGGGTTTTCTCCTCCAAGGACGACGACCAGGCAGACTACAGAGGCAAGTGGTGGAAGGCATGTGAAAGCAGCTGAGCACCAGGAGTCACAGGTAAGTTTTATCCTCCAGGGGTTTCTCCAATACTTCAGATTACAGGACGGGATCCAGGACATCAAGGCTCTGAAAACATGTAAACAAAAACAAGGTGTCTTCTCGTTCTTTGAACACTATACAGCGCTGGAGGCATATGTACCGGCAGGTAGAAGAATGCTCCAGCAATGACTGGAGCTCAACTGGAGCCTTAAGTAGTCCTGGCACCAATTAGGGAAAATGGTCTCAGCTGCGGTTGCTCATCAGCGCCGCCCCTGCCTTCAGGAACCTGGTGGAAAGAGGATGAAAAAACCCTACAGAACTTCCCTCTCAAGAATCGCCTCCTGGCGATCGCTGGCTCTTCTCAGGGTGAGCTCTAAAGAAATTAATAATTAGGCTGGGGTCCAGGATGAAGGATCTGGGGATCCAGGACCGTTCTTCCGGTCCATATCCTTCCCATTCCACTAAGTACTGGAACCCCCTACCCCTACATCGTACGTCCAGGATGCGGCGTACTGAAAATGCAGGGTGATTGTCAATGAGACGGGGGAGGTTGGCAGGAGGGCATAGAGGGCTTTCTAAAACAGGTTTGATCTGCGAAACATGGAAAGTTGGATGAATATGCATCGAAGCAGGCAGACTCAATCTGACAGCAGAAGGATTAATGATCCTGACAATAGGAAAAGGCCCAATGAACTGGGGAGCCAACTTCTTGGGGTAATGTCTCTGGTGGACAGCCATACCTTTTGGCCGACTTGATAGGATGGGGCCTTGGAACAGTGGCGATCTGCCATCTTCTTGTTTAGAGCCACGGTGCGAAGTAATGCTGCTTTGGTTTGATGCCAGATGCGTCTACAGCATCTGAAGTGGTGCTGTACTGATGGAACAGTAACTTCAACTTCCTGGCTGGGGAAAAGAGGGGGTGTATAACCCAGGGAGGCCTCAAATGGTGATAACCCGGTAGCAGAAGAGGTGTGTGTGTTGTGGGCATACTCTACCCAGATCAGGTGTTGAGACCATGCAGATGGGTTCTCCAGAATGATGCACTGGAGGGTAGACTCAATCTCTTGGTCGCATCTCTCCGATTGGCCGTTAGACTGGGGATGATAACCAGATGTGAGACTAAATGACGCACCCAAAGAATTACAAAAAGCTTTCCAAACCTGAGAAATAAACTGTGGACCCCTGTCAGACACCATATCAGCAGGAATGCCCTGAATACTGAACACATGTTGCACCAACAACTGGGCTGTCTCAAAAGCGGAGGGTAACTTGGTCAGGGGTACAAGATGGACAGCCTTGGAGAATATGTCGATGATAGTCAGGATAACCGTATTGCCTGCTGATGGAAGTAACCCAGTAACGAAGTCCAAAAAAATGTGGGACCACGGCCGACTAAGAGTAGGGAGGGGCTGAAGCAGACCTGTGGGTGGTTTGTGTCCACTCTTGTTTCTGTTGCAGGTCTGACAGGCAGAGACAAATTCTTTGACATTGTGACTCATAGTGGGCCACCAAAAGTGTATTTTTATTAGAGCTAACATGCAGTTGGTTCTATGATGGCAGGACAACTTATTAGTGTGCACCCAGTTGAGTATGTGGGCCTTCACTTCTGAGAGAACAAAAATCCTGTCCTTGGGGCTGGTCTTGGGATCAGGTTCCACCCTTTGAGCCTCCAGGACCTCCTCTGTGATGGCCCATGTGAGTGTACCGATCACACAGGACGAAGGGATGATGCTGACCTCCCTCTCACTGTCATCTGATGCTGAGAATTGGTGAGACAGTGCATCAGGTTTGACATTTTTGGATCCGGGTCTGTAGGTGAGAGAGAAGTTAAAACGAGCAAAAAATAGTGACCATCTCGCCTGCCTGGGGTTAAGTCGTTCAGCATTCCGAATGTAGACCAAATTTTTGTGATCAGTCCATATGAGAAACGGAACTTTAGTGCCCTCTAACCAATGTCTCCATTCCTCTAAAGCCATCTTGACAGCCAATAATTCTCTATTTCCCACATCATAGTTTTGTTCAGCTGCAGACAAACGTTTTGGAAAAAAAAGCTCAGGGATGTATTTTATTATCTTCTTGACATCTCTGGGACAAAACAGCTCCCACCCCTGTATCAGAAGCATCCACTTCCAAAATAAATTGTCTCTTGGGATCAGGATGGCAGAGGAGAACAGATCTTTGAGCTTACTGAAGGTCGAATCTGCTTTGGGAGTCCACTTGAAGGTCCGTAGTGTGGAGGTGAGCTGAGTGAAGGGGGCTGCCATCTGACTGTAACCTTTAATGAACCTCCTGTAAAAATCGGCGAAGCCCAGGGATCATTGCAGCTGCTTTCGGTTCTCCGGGACGGGCCAATCCACCACTGCCTTAACCTTGTTGGAGTCTGTGCAATACTGTCCTCCTTCACAAATAAAACCAAGAAATGAGACTGTGGAAATGTGGAACTCACACTTTTCAGCTTTCACATAGTTTATTTTCAAAAAGTCTTTGCAGAACTGACTGACCTGACATGTTGGGTGTGTTGTATAGTATCAGTGGAGTAAATGAGAATGTCATCCAGGTACACAAAGACAAATTGGTTGAGAAAACCACGGAGGACATCATTTACTAGGGCCTGGAACACTGTTGGGGCGTTGGTGAGTCCAAAAGGCATTAACAGGTATTCAAAGTGTCCTAACGGGGTCTTGAAAGCTGTTTTCCACTCGTCTCCCTCTTTTATTCTCACAAGATGGTAAGCGTTACAAAGGTCCAATTTAGTGAAAATAGTGGCCGAATGGAGCTGTTCATAGAGTTGATCAGAGGCAGGGGGTACTTGTTTTTTTTACAGTAATCTGATTAAGCCCTCTATCATCAATGCAGGGTCTTAAAGTTTTATCTTTCTTTGAGACAAAGAAAAAATCCTGCTCCCACAGGGGAAGTGGAGGGACGATTGATACCAGAATTTAATGACTCTTCTATATAGGTCTTCATGGTCTTTTTTTCTGGGCCTGAAAGGTTAAACAATCTGCTTGAGGGGAGGGGTTCTCCCGGCAGTAGATCTATAGCACAATCGTAAGGTCTATGAGGAGGCAAAGATAGTGCTTGAGATTTACTAAATGCAGATTTGAGATCATGGTATGCGGGACGGATATTAGATAAATCAGTCTCTTCGGGTATTTCCTCTTTCTTCTTACAAAGTAAATGAGGAGGAAATGGCTGACCGTAAACAATTATTTAAGCAAAAAGATCTCCATTTTTCAATTCTTTTAGTCTCCCAGTTAATCACAGGGATGTGAGTTTTTAACCAAGGGAAACCTAATATAAGTTGTGGAGAAGGAGAGTCAAAAAATGAAGAACCTACCCCGCTCTTGGTGATTTCCTGAAGTAATAAAGTGAATGTCTTGAGTCAGGTTGTGTATCTGGGTGAGATTTTGTCCGGTGATTCCAGTAACTCTCATCGGGGTTGGTAGGTTCTGGGTAGGCAAGTCTAGCTGAGTCACCAGGTCTCTGCTGATGAGGTTCTGTTCTGCTCCAGAATCGATGAGTGCTGCAATAGGGAGTTGACATTGCTTAGACAAAATAGTTACTGGGAGGGTTAAACGTGGTGCAGGAGAAAGAAGAATTTCCCACCAGGATCTCCTGCCTTAATGGTGAGAATGTTCGTTTCCCCGGAGCGGGCAACGAGTGATAAAATGTCCGAGCTTACCACAAAACATGCAGACTCGCGCCTTTATACGTTCCTGTTTCTCCTCCGGTGTTAGGTGAGTTCGTCCGATCTTCATTGGTTCTGTCTCAGCCTCGTTAGATGTTGTCGAATGACTGGATTCCTTCAGTGTGTAACGTGCCTCAGAAACAGGAGCTGAGCTGGCAGTGTAGTAGCCATAGCTCTTCGGCGTGTGACGTAACCCGGAAGCAGGGGTTCTCTGGGAATTGTAGTTCTTTTCGTGGATACCTTCTAGTCGTTGATTATCCAGACGAGTAGCCAACTTTATTAAATCATCCAAACTATTGGGTTTGTCTTGGGCAGCAGTCTGATCCTTTATGTAATCAGACAAAGAGTGAAGCAAAGTACCTCTTAATGCCAACTCTTCCCATTTAGTTTGAGCTGCAGTAATCCGGAACTCGAGGGCGTGTTCGGTGACAGACCTTCTGCCTTTCCGTAGTGTCAGGAGGCTCTTCACTGCTTCCTCCTGCTAGAGCGGATGATCAAATACAAGTTCAAAATCTTTTAGAAAACAGGCAAAAGTTAGAGTCTCGACAGATCGAGTTGACAGGTGGGCGTTGGCCCTTCGAAGAGCGTCCCCCTTCAACTGGTTTACGATACAAGTTATCTTGGAGGCGTCTGAAGAATAAGTTTTAGGAGCTCGATTAAAGGCCAAGCGACACTGCAAAATAAACACACCACAGTGATCAGGATCACCAGAAAAAAAAAAACAGAAGGTCTGAAAGTTATTTCACTGGGCTGGGGTTCAACATCTCTTGTAGAAGCCCTAGGATTGAGGTTCTCTGGTGGAGCACTTTGGGACGTGGGTAACAGAGTGGAAAATCTTTGATTTAAAGCAAAAACCATACCTCCCATTTCCTGAAGGTTGGACTGGTTACTTTTCTGTAGTTCCAGGATCTGTTACAGGGTCGCATCATGGTTGTCAATGCGCTTAACCTGTGAGGACAATGAGTGTTGGGACTGTTCTCTTTCAGTCATGTTCTGGGTGTTTTCTGGCTGGAGCATTCTGTTGTAAAGTGAAGGTACCCAGATAAACAGACTGAGAGGAAAACAGAACCAAACTCGTATGCAATTGAAAAATGTTTATTTACAGTGGATGAAATAACTATTTACAAACAGGGTCTGGGGCTATGGAGACAGAGGAGGAGTATTACTTCACGATGAGAAATCTTATCCAACAGGTGAGTGACCAATGTCTTGAGATGCTTACAGTGAAAGGAGTAAGGACGGCTGGTTGAGCAAGGCTGAGGGTTTTCTCCTCCAAGGACGACGACCAGGCAGACTACAGAGGCAAGTAGTGGAAGGTGTGTGAAAGCAGCTGAGCACCAGGAGTCACAGGTAAGTTTTATCCTCCAGGGGTTTCTCCAATACTTCAGATTACAAGACGGGATCGAGGACATCAAGGCTCTGAAAACATGTAAACAAAAACAAGGTAAGTCTTCTCGTTCTTTGAACACTATACAGCGCTGGAGGCATATGTACTGGCAGCTAGAAGAATGCTCCAGCAATGAATGGAGCTCAACTGGAGCCTTAAGTAGTCCTGGCACCAATTAGGGAAAATGGTCTCAGCTGCGGCTGCTCATCAGCGCCGCCCCTGCCTTCAGGAACCTGGTGGAAAGTGGATGAAAAAACCCTACACTTTCTAGTCAAGAGAAAGTGAAAAGAGTCCAGTAAAGAAAAGTCTTATTTCATCACTGAATGAACATGAAGAACTGAACCGGACACAGCAGGAACAACACTTGTGTCTTCTTCTGGATGAAGCCCATGAGACAAGGGACAGACAGACACACAATCATTAGTTGGATGCAGTAGTTTTTATTTTTCTACATTTTTCACTTCTTACTTTTCCTATTAAACAATTTTTTCTTTAGTTGTGTCCTTGAACATTAAATTTCCTAAACAAATTTTACAATGTTAAGTGCATATAGTGTTTGTTTAACCTCCTGTTATGTTGCAGGTCAAATTGACCCGTTTTAAAGTTAACTTTTTTTTTAAATAGTTGAAAATATTTTTTCTGCATGAAACTTTTTCTATTTGTCTTAATAGTTCCACTCAACATATAAACTGAAAATGTTTCACTTTACACATTTGTACCACCCCCTGCGTCTACTTGCTACATCGATACTGTTCGGGTCAATTTGACCCGGCAGTCAAGTTGAAGGGTAAAAAGGGTAAAAAAAAAAATTCCAATTCTATTTGTTTCCTTGAAACTATGAGACATATTTCACTACACACACAAACACACACACACACACACACACACACACATACACGCACGCACGCACGCACGCACGCACACACACACACACACACACACACACACACAGGTTTGTTTTGCTATCTTTATGGGGCCTTTGCATTGACTTCCATTCATTTTTCATTCATTTCTATAGCCTAACCATGACCTTTATCCATAACCTAACCATTACCAGTACATACCTAACCCTAAACCTAACACATCCTCAATTCACACCTTAGTCCTAAACCTAGCCCCTAACCCACCAACGGGACTTCTTCTTATGGGGCCCGGGCTTTGGGCCCCATAAGGAGCAGTTGGTCCTCACAATGCAGTATAAGTTGGAAAAATGGGCCTCACAAAGTAGCATAAACAAGGACACACACACACACATTAACGCACACACCACACACATGCAAACGTGCATGCACACACACACATGCACACGTGCATGCACACAAACCCACTTTCTCACTATTCTCTTTACTTCACAAGGAAACTGTGAGAAAGCAGGTGTTTATACAACTTTTGACGGGAACCTTTTCTGTTCCTGTGGGAAAACTCCACCCACACTAAGTGGACACTCAGCAGAAGGGGAGGGGTGGGAGGGAATAAATACTCTCTGCAAGGGAGTCCTAAACACATTACACACTGAAGGTACATGCAATATCGTCATTGTCAGAGGTCAGGAAATGAGTAGCAGGAAAAAAAATGTTTACAGCCCAGGAAGTGATGGATCTTCTCATTGATCATGACAGTGAAATAGAAGAGGAGGTGTCTGAAGCTGAAGACAGTATTGAGGTCAATTCTGAGTCTGATGATTCTGATTATGAACCAATTGATGAAAGTGATATTCATGTTTCTCCAAGCAAGACATTCATGTCAAAAAATGGTGAAATTCAGTGGTCTTCATCTCCAACTAAGCACCTTGGAAAACAGTGTGCAGAAAATATAATGACAGTGCCAGGGCCTACTAGGATGGCAGTAACTCGAGTCACAGATATCAAGTCGGTCTTTGAGCTACTCATGCCTAATGTAATACAAAAAATCATTCTTCAAATGACAAATCTAGAAGGAAGGCGAGTTTTTGGAGAGAACTGGAAGGAGCTGGACCAAATGCATTTACACGCATATTTGGGGGTTCTCATTCTGACCGGAGTTTACAAGTCAAAGGATGAATCAACAGCCAGTCTATGGGATGCAGAGACAGGCAGGGCAATATTTTGGGCCACAATGTCTCTGGAGACTTTTCATATTTTCTCCAGAGTAATCCGATTTGACAATCGAGAGACAAGAGCTGTCAGAAGGGAAACAGACAAACTAGCAGCTATTAGGACAGTGTGGGACAAGTGGGTTGAGCAACTTCCCCTGTTCTATAACCCAGGCCCTAATGTCACAGTGGATGAAAGACTTGTGGCATTCAGAGGTCGCTGCTCATTTAGGCAATATATGCCTTCCAAGCCAGCTAAATATGGCATAAAATTCTGGGCAGCATGTGATGCAAAAACCAGCTATGAACATGCAGGTTTACACTGGAAAGCCAGCTGGAGGAGCCCCAGGAAAAAAATCAAGGTACAATGGTTGTGCTTGACATGTCAAATGGTCTCAGGGGGCACAAGATAACCTGTGACAATTTTTTCACAAGCTATAACTTGGGTCAAGAACTTCTAAAAAGAAAGCTCACGATGTTTGGGACAGTCCGAAAGAACAGAGCTGAACTCCTCGCCGAGCTACTGGTGACAAAGAACAGGGACCCTCAAAAGTCCATGTTTGCCTTTACAGACAATACAGCCCTGGTGTCCTATTGCCCTAAAAAGGGGAAAAATGGTGTGCTCATGAGCACTTTGCTTAAAAATGCTGAAATCAGAACACGAGAGGACCATAAACCAACTATGATCCTTGACTACAATGCTACCAAAGGCGGGGTGGACAATCTAGACAAGGTCACAGGGTCAGACAGCACCAAGAGAATGACTGCGTGCTGGCCACTGGTCATCTTTTACAACATCATTGATGTATCAGCATACAACGCATTTGTCATTTGGACGGAAATCTTTCCAGAGTGGAATGTGTCAAAGCTGTACAAGAGGCACATTTTCTTAGAAGAGCTGGGCAAGGCACTTGTGGTACCACATATACAACGAAGACAGCATATGCCAAGGACCCCAGCTACTGCAGCTGTAGTAAAGGAGATCCAGGAGAGGACTACACCCAGTACATCAGTGTGTGAGGTTAGTAAAAGAGTGTGTTTGTGCGAGTGCATGTTATGTGTGTCTTAGGAGCATCAAAAAATATATTAACCATTTTATTCGTCTTTCTAGGTTGCTACTGGAGGAAAAAAGAAGAGGAAGAGGTGCCAGGTTTGCAAGCCATCTGATGATGTCAAAACGAGCATGACTTGTGTGAAATGTGCAAAATTTATTTGCACAAAGCACAGTCTTCACAGCACATGTCCTTCATGTGTTGTGTAGATGACAAAACTAAAGCATCTAGTTAATTTACACATATTCATTTTTGTGGTATTTCTGATTGTATTCATTGCATGGTGTATACCATCACAACATGATGACATGTTACTTGTGAGCTGTGGAGATTCACAGACATACATGCACTGTGTTAGTGTTCCTAAGATCTTATTTTGTTGTTTTGTTCATTTCTGGTTCAAAAAACAGCGGCTGAATAAAGTTTACTTTCAATACAAATCTTCATGACTCATTTGTCTTGATTTTAATGAGCGGGTCAATTTGACCCAGAACAGTATATGTGTGTCAAGTTCAATTATAAAGATCACCCTTTGAAAAAAAAATTAAAATGTAATATACATTTTTTTTACAAAAATCAATTTTAAGGATAATTATTGCTTTTTTTGTGTGTAGGTTTCTCAGCAAACATAAAAAATGTAAATCACATTTTTTATGTCAAAATGAGTTAGTTGTTGTCATTTATCCTTTATTTATGATAAATAAATAAACATCATTGCACAAATATTAACTGATATGGTTAGTATTGGAGTTAATAATCAGATACAAAAATGTTTTGGAGGATTTTTTGGGTTTCTGACACTATTACATGATTAAACACTCCCCGGGTCAAATTGACACACAAACATTATTGCTTTACCTCAGAAACGAACATAACAGGAGAGTTAAATACTTATTGGAAGTTAAGAAGAATTTCCAATTGCATTTGATCTTTAATGAATCCTAAGAAAAGATTACCAGAATCTGCTCAACTGTTATTATGTTATAAATGTTTTTGGTTCTAGGATGAAGTGAGACAGAAACAGTCAAAAATACAAAAAGGACAGTTATCATTTATCAGTTATCATTTATCATTTATCAGTTATCTTTTATCAGTTATCAGTTATCATTTATCAGTTATCAGTTATCATTTATCAGTTATCATTTATCAGTTATCATTTATCAGTTATCTTTTATCAGTTATCATTTATCATTTATCAGTTATCATTTATCATTTATCATTTATCAGTTATCAGTTATGATTTATTAGTTATCAGTTATCAGTTATCATTTATCATTTATCAGTTATCATTTATCAGTTATC